>NC_083576.1:16493105-16565605 GCF_027579695.1 Neoarius graeffei | reverse complement strand
CGCAGTCCTGAAGGCTTGCCCATGTTGGAAAACTTAAAGCACTGACACTGGAGACACTTTCCATAAATGTTAACACAAATTTACTTCATCTTTTTCACTTTAATCAACAAATTTCCATTTTACTTGGTGAAATACCAAGTTTTGTATCCAGTGGCAAACCATTACTATTAGAGCTGGGACTTCAGCTCAGCCAAAACTTGGCCAGACACCAAAAAAGCGACAGGGCAAAGGATTTTGTAAGGGATTAGCGGCAGGCTACCCGGTTACTCCGTTGTGTGTAGCTGTCGATGTTGATTTTAAAAGTAACTAAGTAATTTATACAGGGACATGAATACTTAAGTTTTGAGTGAAAAATACTGTAGCAAGCGTGTAGCGTGGAAGAAGAGTCTGGAGACAGAAATCTTAGTTTCTCGGTCGTTAGCCTGTGTTACTTGCTCTCAATAGCACTGGCTTGACCACTTTTTATTATCATTCGCTAACACTACTGATGAACGCTACACCAGCTGGAAGGTTCCTTCACTGCTGTGCTGATGGCGCTGATTCGTAGTTAAGCTTGCATTGGCCTTCGAGAAGGCCTAAGGTGATAAATTTTTGGTCCCTGCCACTGTAAATCAAAATCTGATTGGTTAATTCATCTGTCACTTCCTACATAAACATACACTGCCATGGCCTTCTGTCCTGGCAATGAAGTCCTAACTAATGAGTGAGTCAGCTCGAAACTCTTCTCAGCCTAGAGACAAACAAACACAAAAAAAATCTCATTGGATAACTCGATGTTTTCAGGAAAGTAACGCTTTCATTTCTGAAGCAAATTTGATAGAAAATGAGGCCAAATTAGAAGAGAATAATTACAATGAAATTATGAAAGAAGGAAAGAAATGAAGTGTAACATTTGAAATGCTGATACGTTTGGGCCTTCTCTGAAGGCTTAGAAGGCCCTGACGGTTCCCGTCTGTTTGTATCTGATTATTATTAGTCCTACCATACAAGTCCCTGTGTATTAGCTGTTACTATGGAAATGATAATATATTAGAAACAGTGCATTAATCTGAACTAATGTATTCCAATTCGCATTGCATAAAGGGTGAATTCTCCCACCTTGTACCCCGGGATATGCCAAGGATCCATGGCAAGCCTGACCAAAATAAAGCTCTTACTGAAGACTGTCGAATTCAAGAGGTTCCACTTTTCCTGCGCGTCAAGGTTGAATTATTCCAGATCAACACCTGGAGAACTTGTTCTTTAATCTATGTTAAGCTGCAGTCATCCAGAACTGACATAACAGCCTTGAGAATGTGTGTCAATATCACGTATCCACGATGAAAAATGATTTCTACAGCCTTGGAAAGGTAGCAGCCGAGTCAAATAAATAACAGAACAGTCTACAACTCGCCAAGCTCTCAGACATTTCGCCAAGTTCTTTTACCTCACTATAAATCATAATAACTGAACACGGGAAAGGCTCGTTATATGTGTAGCATGGCGTTAATTAGTGTACTCAGACTATGTTACCTGCCTGGACGCCTCTTATTTGTTGATAATACATCGTGTATAGTGGCGCCTTTTTTTTTTTAAATGAAGGCTAATCCAGATGGATGAGACAAAGAATTTGTCTAAAGAATGCGGAGGCTAACCTCTGTTAGTTCACTTAATTCAAAAGTGGAATTAAATTATTGATTTTTGTGCGTTCCCAGACAAATAGGAGGCATAAGGGCCTCAAAAAAAAAAAAACACAACTCCCGAAGCACGTGATGGTGTTGTCCCAATTTGATTTGGGCTCTTATTTATTTATTTAAGCGCACGTCAGATGCTTGTCTCCTAATGCATTCTGATGAGTATGAAGTCTCCTCCTCTTAATGAGATGGTGCTTCGGGTGCGTCTGAGCGAGCCGATTGCTTTATCTCTTTTTGAAGGTGGAACAATGACTGCGAACACGGCTTTTAGCTACACGGAGATGTGAGACGGAATGAGTGATTTACATCTGTGGATCTCGTAACCCTGCTATCAGCATGACAAGTGAGGCATCAGTCACTCTGGTGGGGAAAATACAAAAGCCATTTATAAAGCAAAAGATTGTTGGGAATTATAGCACACACAAGATTATCATATTTGTGATCAGGTATTTGGTATTGTCTGTATATCAGAATGGCGATTAAAGAACTCACTCACTTCTTCCAGCTTGTCCCACTTGTGTGTGTGGGGTCGCTGCCATGTGGACCCGATTGATCCACATGTCGTATTAATTGGAGCATAGTTTTACGCCGGATGCCCTTTCTGACGCAACCCTCCTATTTCCGGGCTTGGGAAACAACCATTCATACACACATTCACACCTATGGGCAATTTAGAGCCACCAGTTAGCCTGAAGACATCAACTGCCCAAAAGAGGAATGGCATCCAATGGACACCTTGGTCGCAACTGGAGGACCTTGACTTTGCTGACGACCTGGTACTTCTTTCTCACACCCATCAACAAATGCAGGAGAAAACCACAACTATAGCAACTTAGGCTACGTTTACACTAGACCGTATCTGTCTCGTTTTCTTCGCGGATGCACTGTCCGTTTACATTAAACCGCCTGGAAACGGGAATCCGCCAGCGTCCACGTATTCAATCCAGATCGTGTCAGCTCCGGTGCTGTGTAAACATTCAGAATACGCAGATACGCTGTGCTGAGCTCTAGCTGGCGTCTCATTGGACAACGTCACTGTGACATCCACCTTCCTGATTCGCTGGCGTTGGTCATGTGACGCGACTGCTGAAAAACGGCGCGGACTTCCGCCTTGTATCACCTTTCATTAAAGAGTATAAAAGTATGAAAATACTGCAAATACTGATGCAAATACTGCCCATTGTGTAGTTATGATTGTCTTTAGGCTTGCCATCCTTCCACTTGCAAGTAGTAAGTGATATGCACTGGGATCTCACACACAGCGGCTCAGTCCCGAATCGTGGCTTGTGCACTTCACTCGCGCGCTGTGTGAGCTGCGCAGGGCCGGAGTGCGCACCCTCCAGAGGGCACTCGCTGTTCAGGGCGGAGTGATTTGGAGTGCAGGATGCCTGCGGAGCCGAGCGTATCCGCGTATTGGCGTTGCTGTGTGCACGGCTAACGGTTTTAGTGTAAACACGAATCGTTTTAAGAACGTTAGTCTGATGATCCGCTGATTCGACGTAATGTAAACGTAGCCTTACTCAGCACGTCTTGGCCTCATTATACACAAAGGGAAGAGCAAGATCCTTAAAGTAAACAATAACAACACAACCCCAATCAGGATAGAGGGAGAAGTAATAGAGGAAGTGGAGAGTTTCACCTATCTTGGAAGCGTAGTGGACAAAATGGGTGGGACCGATGCTGATGTAAAGGTACGGATTGGAAAGGCAAGGGCAGCTTTCCACCAGCTGAGGAATGTCTGGGGATCGTCGGAACTGCCACGCAACATCAAAATCAGGATGTTTAACTCCATGGTAAAGCCTATACTTTTGTATGGCGCAGAGACCTGGAGGACAACGGCCAACACCATGAATAAAATCCAGGCCTTCATCAATACCTGCCTCAGGCGGATCCTAAGAATATACTGGCCAAATACCATCAATAACCTGGAGCTGTGGCGCCAAACAGGACAACAGCCTGTAGAAGAAGAGATCCTCCAAAGAAGATGGAAGTGGGTTGGCCATACCCTTCGCAAACCTGCATCAAACACCGCAAGACAGGCCCTCTTCTGGAACCCACAAGGGAGAAGGAAGAGGGGCAGGCCAAGAAACAGCTGGCGCCGTGAACTAGATGCAGACGTGAAGAGGTCTGGCTATACATGGGGACAACTGGAAAAGATCGCCCAGGATCGCGATGACTGGAGAGCACTTGTTCGTGGCCTATGCCCAAAATTGGGTGGTAGGCATAAGTAAGTAAGTAAGTTAGCCTAACCTGCATTCTTTGGACTGTGGGAGGAAACCGGAGAAAACCCACGCAGACATGGGGAGAACATGCAAACTCTACACAGAAAGGCCCTGCCAGCCACTGGGCTCGAACCCAGAACCTTCTTGCTGTGAGGTGACGATACTAACCACTGCACCCCTACTCAATGGTAATTAAAGAAGAAATAGTTTAAAAAAATAAGTGCTATCCTGAAGATCTTAGTATTTGTCATATTAAAGGCACATTAAGTGTTTTTTTTTTTCTTCCCTCCTATTCCCACAGCTTCAGGAAAGCATTTGCTCACAGGCATGGGAGCTGTCAAGTCAGTGCAAGCATCAGGCTTGTAGTAGTCGAGTCCAGGACTTGGACTCGAGTCTGACTCGTTGCCCTAATTTTAAGGACTCATGACTTGACTTGGACTCGTGCATTCACTGCATTCGGACTCGTAAATTGGAGACGAGGACTCGTATTTTTTGTAACATGCCATAATAATTTGGCAGAAAATGTTTATACAGTTTGGTCCATAAATATTTGGACAGAGGCAACATTTTTCTAATTTTGGTTCTGTACATTACCACAATGAATTGTGAACAAAACAATTCAGATGCAGTTGAAGTTCAGACTTTCAGCTTTAATTCAGTGGGTTGAACAAAATGATTGCATAAAAATGTGAGGAACTAAAGCATTTTTTTAACCACAATCCCTTCATTTCAGGGCCTCAAAAGTAATTGGACAAATTAAATAATTGTAAATAAAATGTTCATTTCTAATACTTGGTTGAAAACCCTTTGTTGGCAATGACTGCCTGAAGTCTTGAACTCATGGACATCACCAGACGCTGTGTTTCCTCCTTTTTAATGCTCTGCCAGGCCTTTACTGCAGCAGTTTTCAGTTGCTGTTTGTTTGTGGGCCTTTCTGTCTGAAGTTTAGTCTTTAACAAGTCAAATGCATGCTCAATTGGGTTGAGATCAGGTGACTGACTTGGCCATTCAAGAATATTCCACTTCTTTGCTTTAATAAATTCCTGGGTTGCTTTGGCTTTGTTTTGGGTCATTGTCCATCTGTATTATGAAACGCCGACCAATCAGTTTGGCTGGATTTGAGCACACAGTATGTCTCTGAATACCTCAGAATTCATCTGGCTGCTTCTGTCCTGTGTCACATCATCAATAAACACTAGTGACCCAGTGCCACTGGCAGCCATGCATGCCCAAGCCATCACACTGCCTCCGCCGTGTTTTACAGATGTGGTATGCTTTGGATCATGAGCTGTACCACGCCTTCGCCATACTTTTTTCTTTCCATCATTCTGGTAGAGGTTGATCTTGGTTTCATCTGTCCAAAGAATGTTCTTCCAGAACTGTGCTGGCTTTTTTAGATGTTTTTTTTAGCAAAGTCCAATCTAGCCTTTTTATTCTTGAGGCTTATGAGTGGCTTGCACCATGCAGTGAACCCTCTGTATTTACTTTCATGCAGTCTTCTCTTTATGGTAGATTTGAATATTGATATGCCTACCTCCTGGAGAGTGTTGTTCACTTGGTTGGCTGTTGTGAAGAGGTTTCTCTTCACCATGGAAATTATTCTGCGATCATCCATTACTGTTGTCTTCTGTAGGCGTCCAGGTCTTTTTGCATTGATGAGTTCACCAGTGCTTTCTTTCTTTCTCAGGATGTACCAAACTGTAGATTTTGCCACTCCTAATATTGTAGCAATTTCTCGGATGTTTTTTTTTCTGTTTTCGCAGCTTAAGGATGGCTTGTTTCACCTGCATGGAGAGCTCCTTTGACTGCATGTTTTCTTCACAGCAAAATCTTCCAAATGCAAGCACCACACCTCAAGTCAACTCCAGGCCTTTTATCTGCTTAATTGAGAATGACTGACAAAACGAAGGAATTGCCCACACTTGCCCATGAAATAGCCTTTGAGTCAATTGTCCAATTACTTTTGGTCCCTTTAAAAACAGGGTGGCACATGTTAAGGAGCTGAAACTCCTAAACCCTTCATCCAATTTTCATGTGGATACCCTCAAATGAAAGCTGAAAGTCTGGACTTTATGTCCATGTCCATTATATAACTATAACTTTGAATATGTTTCAGTAAACAGGTAAAAAAAAAAAAAAAATTGTGTCAGTGTCCAAATATATATGGACCTAACTGTATCTACATACGTACATTTTTGTATTAATTTTGTGCAAGAGTGTCACACCTGTGCGCCTTGGCGCGTGCATCAGATGGACTCTTGGGCGCGCTCCGGAAAGCGAGCATGCCAAGCAGACTCTCGACGCGCCATAAACGACTCGCATCTGCAAAGGATCAAGGTGCAATCAGCGCACTTACATAGAAACTGTGAAAACTTTGCAAAGTATTGAATTGCGTTGCTGACACATAACCAAGCCTTATTTCCTTGTTTGGATTCCTGATCCCTGATTTCCTGTTTCTCGTCTTTGATTCTGTCTAGTTTATGATAGTCTACAAATGGGCTTGTGCCTCACTCAACCTATTGCCTGTTTTACGATTTTGCCTGCCGTTCTGAATTGTTTACCTGTCTTCACTTGTATTAATAAACATACCACCTGCATTTACATCCGTCTCCCAACCATCTCTGATGAAATACTTCACAGTCCCTGACAGAGAATGCACATTCACCTGTTCATATGTTGTGTTCAGGAACAAACTAATGTTAATGGCGCTAAAACCACCACCGTCAAATTGTGCGGTTGGAGTCTTGTTCTCGGACTTGACTCGGATCAATAGTGGACTCTACTCAGACTCAACTAGAAATTTTCATGAATGACTTGGGCTTGGACGCTGGGGACTCGAGACTGGACTCGGACTTGAGGTTTAGTGACTTGACTACAACGCTGGCTAGTGTTCAAGCATTCTAGCCTAGGAAATGGTGTACATGTGTTTTAGGGATGTAAGCTTCAAAGGGAAAGTGCGTTTGTACACCACATTTGGCTTTGTATGTGTTTGAATGTTAAATTTCAAATTGATAGCTATAGATATATAAGTTGGTCACTTACCTGTACATTTCAAGATGCACATTTGAACGAAATTTCGTTCCACTGGCTAACATCAATATAACTGCCGCAAAAAATTATTGCACATAATCCAGTAACCAAAAATACCAAATTTACAAGAAAATAAAAAAAACTAAATAGATTATTATTTAGAATAGAATATACTAACTTTATTAGATATACTAAATATATTGCACAGTAAAGAATTCATAGCAGCAAGTAAAATACGAGATATTGCACATATGCTGCGTTCATGTGCTATGGGAAGATGATATTTTCCAGTTGGGAAGTGGTATTTACCAGTGTGTTGTGTTCACATGCTTTTGTTGTTGTTGACAAAGGACGCGGACTGCTAGTTAGCAATAGTTAGTTAGCTATCGTTAGCAATAGCGTCTGCTCTGGATAGGTAAAAACAAACCATAACACATTTTTTAAAGGAAACAGATTTCTAACGTATTATATTACACTTGTTAATGATGCAACATTGCATAGACACCAAAAACTACCCACTAGTACTAGTAAAAAAAAAACTTTAGTAGCGTACAATGCTAACCATTCAAGTGTCTTGTACCGCTCGCCGCCATGTTGAAAAGGTTAAAGTTCATCTCATCTCGGCAACTCGTGTATCAAAATTTTCTACGAGTTGCCCAGTGGAAAATATCACAAGAGGGGGCGTTCATGTGTGCTTTCCATGTCGCCGTTTGGTATAATTCCCATAGCACATGAACGCACCAATAGTCCACATAGTGAGGTCTTGTCCGGATATATATGGTCAGGGATTATTTAGAGTTCAGGAGTCTGATGGCTTGGGGAAAGAAGCTGTTACAGAACCTACTACTTCTGCACCGGATACTGCAGAACTTCTTGCCAGAGGGCAGCAACTATCAAAAAGTTTAGTTCACGATCAAAATCACTTATTGCACCTTTAACTGCAAGTTCTTAGATCCTGATGGGAGTGCTACTGAATCTGAAGGAAACTTTTTTGCTTAGTATTATTTATTTGAGCTTTTAAATTTAAAACGACTAGCTTTAGCGAACTATCAAAATCACTTCACCTTTTAAGTGCAGTTTTCAGATGCTGATGGAAGTCGTATTGCTTTTAAAAGAACACAAAGTATTACCTATAGCTCTCATCTCATCTCATTATCTCTAGCTGCTTTATCCTGTTCTACAGGGTCGCAGGCAAGCTGGAGCCTATCCCAGCTGACTACGGACGAAAGGCGGGGTACACCCTGGACAAGTCGCCAGGTCATCACAGGGCTGACACATAGACAACCATTCACACTCACATTCACACCTACGGTCAATTTAGAGTCACCAGTTAACCTAACCTGTATGTCTTTGGACTGTGGGGGAAACCGGAGCACCCAGAGGAAACCCACGTGGACACGGGGAGAACATGCAAACTCCGCACAGAAAGGCCCTCGTTGGCCACGGGGCTCGAACCTGGACCTTCTTGCTGTGAGGCGACAGCGCTAACCACTACACCACCGTGCCGCCATTACCTATAGTTGTTTTGAATATTAGATTTCAAAGCAAGTAGCTTTAGCGAGCTATCAAAATCGCTTACTGCACCTTTAACTGCATGGTTTTAGCTCTTGATGGAAGTCCTTATGGCATGGATGGAAGTACTGAAAGTAAGTGCGCTATTGGTTAGAATTTTGCATTTTAAGCAAAATTCTCTGCAAACTAAGGCTACATCCACACGACAACGGCAACGAGATTTTTTTTTTTAGCGGGTAAAAAAAAATCGCGTCCACATGGGCAACGGATCAGTAAAATATCAGGTACATATGGCAATGCAACGCTTGCTGAAAACGATGCAATACACATGCCACACCTCTACGTGTGCTGTAAGACGGTCCCATCGGAGACACCAGAACAATAGAAGAAGTAGGACGCATGCGCATAAACCCCTTCTTCTACCCGGCATGAATGAATGAGTGCTGCTTGTTCTAGTCATGTGGTTGTGACGTCATCGTAAACAAATCTGTTCTACTCATCCAGACGACTTTGCAACGGCGCCGTTGCCAGATTTTTCCACTCTGGAAACCGTTCTCAAAAAATATCGTTTTGGGGCACCCAAAACGCCGGTGCCGTGTGGACGCCAGGCCGAAACGATAAAAAATGTTATCGGATTCACCTGAATCCGTTGCCGTGTGGACAGGGCCTAAAACCACTTACTGCACCTTTAACTACAAATTCTGAGGAGTCCTAATGGCTTTGGAGGAAACACTGAAATCATGGACTGGGTTTAAATTTCAAACCAACAAGCCTTAGCAAACTATTAAAAATCACTTACTACACCTTTAACTGTGAGTTATCACTCCAGATGGATGCACTAACTTAAAAAAATGGTTTAGATTGTCCCCAATAAAAGAAAAAGACGTATGATAAATATAAACATGTCCACATTTGTTTTGGTAAAATGTATTTATCTTTTCTTAAAGTAGATCTGGCAGCACAGCGTTTCCGGATAGACTGTAACAAAACAGCTGTGTTCTGACTAAATGTAAATCTAACCGTTATTTTCACCAAATAGCTCGTGGACGTACAGTTAGCATCTTGGCAAATATTTGGGATGCATGTCTTTCTGGATGTATGGTACATTTCTTCAGGAGAGTGACGTGAGCTTCATGTGTCACGCTTTCCAGCAGCTCTCTTGACCCTTGTGGCTGTTGGTGTGAGTGGCAGGGCAGCTGTTGATTAGCCGTTCAGCTCCTACTGCCCTTGCTGCTTTGATTGATCGCCCGCTCTTGTCACTCTCTCTCCACCTGAAACACTTCCCGCAGTCCGGACACGACTGCTCGCTGAGTATTTCTCTCTGACCCGGTCATCTACACCACTTAATAACAGCTTTCTTTATCGGCTATAACGTCATTCAGTGGTGCTGGATTAAGGCTGCGAGATCATGATTGACATGTCATTTGGGTGACCTACTCAACTTGGTCTGAATATTTTACTCTGTAGAGATGGGAAAATGAGATCAGACTGTGAAAGTTGTTTAACATGGTGTTCCTTCCAGCAAGATTTAATGAGAAACATGGAAAATGCCATGCTGCTATTAACCACTACTCAGGTGTTTTACACTGCCCAATTATGCAATATAATGTAATTATTAAAGGATGCAAATACTTTCTAAGTAGATTCTGAAGACCTTTTTTGTCCAGAAATAAAATCTTATTATTTCTGCTTTGTTTCTTGTTGGATTCTTATTTATTAAATAAATGAAATGAGTCACACTTTAACAATCCACAGCTCCATACTAAGAGAATACGGTAATGCATCGACCTGATTTTTGATGGCTTTTGGGACCATCCGACATCCATATGTACGGTACGAACAACGTACATGTACCACTACAGGGAACCTGATTGTAAATGCAAGGCAATGTATCTCATAAACGCTTGACCACCAGACAACAAAATTAGCATTTTTATTTGCATAACATACACTACCGTTCAAAAGTTTGGGGTCACTTTGAAATGTCCTTATTTTTGAAAGAAAAGCACTGTTCTTTTCAATGAAGATCACTTTAAACTAATCAGAAATCCACTCTATACATTGCTAATGTGGTAAATGACTATTCTAGCTGGTTTTTGGTGCAATATCTCCATAGGTGTATAGAGGCCCATTTCCAGCAACTCTCACTCCAGTGTTCTAATGGTACAATGTGTTTGCTCATTGCCTCAGAAGGCTAATGGATGATTAGAAAACCCTTGTACAATCATGTTAGCACAGCTGAAAACAGTTGAGCTCTTTAGAGAAGCTATAAAACTGACCTTCCTTTGAGCAGATTGAGTTTCTGGAGCATCACATTTGTGGGGTCGATTAAATGCTCAAAATGGCCAGAAAAATGTCTTGACTATATTTTCTATTCATTTTACAACTTATGGTGGTAAATAAAAGTGTGACTTTTCATGGAAAACACAAAATTGTCTGGGTGACCCCAAACTTTTGAACGGTAGTGTAGATGGGCTTTTATCCAGCACTTTATTTTTAATTTGCTTTTTAAAAAAAATAACATGGGATTATTTACAAACACATTTTACACTTGTCGGAAGCTCTACTTTTCGGCAGTGCTTCGAGATGTATATTTTACTTAAGCAATTTCGCACTCGCAATCATGCAGTTAGACTAAATATCAGTACAATTGTGATTCACAGCCATGATGATATTCAATATAACCACACAACTGCGAGATTGATATTGCTTTTATGTGGTTCGACAGTGGTGAACTGTTACTATCAGAGCTGGGACTTCAGCTCAGCCAAAACTTGGCCAGACACCAAAAAAGCAACAGGGTAAACTATTTTGCAAGGGATTAGCGGCAGGCTGCCAGGTTGCTCCGTTGTGTGTTGCTGTCGGTTGATTTTAAAAATAACTAAGTACATTACACAGGGAAATGAATACTTAAGTACGAATGGAAAAATACTGTAGCGAGCATGCAACGTGGAAGAAGAGTCTGGGGACAGAAATCTTAGTTTCTCAGTTGTTAGCTTCAGCTACTTGCTCTCGATAGCACTGACTTGACTGCTTTATTAGCATTCGTTAACACTACTGATGAACGCTATACCAGCTGGACGGTGACTTCACTGCTGTGGTGATGGCGCCAACTCGCGGTTAAGCTCATGCTGGCCTTCGAGAGGGCTGAGGGCGATAAACTTTTGGTCAGTCCCACTATAAATCAAAATCTAATTGGCTAATTCATCTGTCACTTCCTACATAAACATACACTGCCATGGCCTTCTGTCCCAGCATTGAAGTCCTAACCAATGAGTGAGCCAGCTCAAAACTCGTGGACTTCTCATCTCGTTATCTCTAGCCGCTTTATCCTGTTCTACAGGGTCGCAGGCAAGCTGGAGCCTATCCCAGCTGACTACGGGCGAAAGGCGGGGTACACCCTGGACAAGTCGCCAGGTCATCACAGGGCTGACACATAGACACAGACAACCATTCACACTCACATTCACACCTACGGTCAATTTAGAGTCACCAGTTAACCTAACCTGCATGTCTTTGGACTGTGGGGGAAACCGGAGCACCCGGAGGAAACCCACGCGGACACGGGGAGAACATGCAAACTCCACACAGAAAGGCCCTCGCCGGCCACGGGGCTCGAACCTGGACCTTCTTGCTGTGAGGCGACAGCGCTAACCACTACACCACCGTGCCGCCACTCGTGGACTTATGAAAGAAATTAAAAATAACATTTGAAATGCTGATATGTTTGGGCTTTCTCTGAAGGCCTAGAAGGCCCTGACCGTTCCCCTCTGTGGGTCAATAAACAAGAAATTAATGTCAAGTAAGTGACATTTCAGGCACAATATGACCAAATGTTCTGTTTATTTTTGCTCCGCTCGCTGAAACAGAAACAGATCCTGAAGAAGCCACATTCACTTTATTGTACGCTAGCTAGCTATCTTAAGAATGTTTACAAATCCATGTAAGTATTAACAATTGACTACGTTCGTGAAAACTCGTTGGCTGTAACTTGAAAGCCTATGAATATGTCCACTGAGCTGTATTCAGAGTTGAGTTGTATATTTGTATGTAGTGATGATGTGCATATTAACTATAGACTTCAGTGCAATTTCAAAGTTTCACGAGCTACTCATTTACTCTCTTTTTTTTTAATGCGAGGACATCGCAGGAGACATGATCTTAATCAGTTACATCACTTATCTCGATGTTTTTTTTGTCAGCTACTGTTAATTAAAATGAGCTATGATCACAGCAGATGAGTGCTTGGTCAGCTTATCCTTCAAACTGTGCTACATTGACGACTCATGTACATGTTACGATTTCATGACCTCCATTTCATTTCATGTGACTACATTAACAGCACACAGAATTAAAATTGCAAAATAAAAGCAGGTGCTGGATCAAGTGCTAATGTATTCGCTGCTGAGTCAGTGTGAGTTACAGTTAGGGATATTCACGTGGCAATATACTCTACAAGACTGCTATTAGATTGCTGTTGATTTCATTCTCTTGCATATGTTAGTATATATCAGAGGTGGAAAAAGTACTGAAAAATTTTAATTAAGTAAAAGTATCTTTACTTTGCTTAAATTCTACTCAAGTAAAAGTACCCATCTAAAAATCTCATCTCATCTCATTATCTCTAGCCGCTTTATCCTTCTACAGGGTCGCAGGCAAGCTGGAGCCTATCCCAGCTGACTACGGGCGAAAGGCGGGGTACACCCTGGACAAGTCGCCAGGCCATCACAGGGCTGACACATAGACACAGACAACCATTCACACTCACATTCACACCTACGGTCAATTTAGAGTCACCAGTTAACCTAACCTGCATGTCTTTGGACTGTGGGGGAAACCGGAGCACCCGGAGGAAACCCACGCGGACACGGGGAGAACATGCAAACTCCGCACAGAAAGGCCCTCGCCGGCCCCGGGGCTCGAACCCAGGACCTTCTTGCTGTGAGGCGACAGCGCTAACCACTACACCACCGTGCCGCCCCATCTAAAAATCTACTCGAGTAAAAGTAAAAAAAAGTACTCAATTTAAAATGTACTTTGAGTAAAAGTTACTTAGTTACTTTCAATTATTTGATGTAAAAAAAGAAAGGACAAGTCATAAATCAAATTGTTTTTAATGAACTATTAGTCCACATCATAACCTTTCAGGCAGTATAATGTATAAAGCTTTGTTTGGACTACCCCATATATATATATATATATATATATATATAAATAAAATTTGTGTATATATATATAAATATATATATATAATATTTGTGTATATAATATATAATTCATATATATATATATATATATATAGAGAGAGAGAGAGAGCGGCACGGTGGTGTAGTGGTTAGCGCTGTCGCCTCACAGCAAGAAGGTCCAGGTTCGAGCCCCGTGGCCGACGAGGGCCTTTCTGTGCGGAGTTTGCATGTTCTCCCCGTGTCCGCGTGGGTTTCCTCCGGGTGCTCCGGTTTCCCCCACAGTCCAAAGACATGCAGGTTAGGTTAACTGGTGACTCTAAATTGACCGTAGGTGTGAATGTGAGTGTGAATGGTTGTCTGTGTCTATGTGTCAGCCCTGTGATGACCTGGCGACTTGTCCAGGGTGTACCCCGCCTTTCGCCCGTAGTCAGCTGGGATAGGCTCCAGCTTGCCTGCGACCCTGTAGAAGGATAAAGCGGCTAGAGATAATGAGATGAGATGAGATTTGTTATCTGTTTGACATTTTCTTGCTACTGTAACACGTGAATTTCTCCGATGTGGGATGA
This sequence comes from Neoarius graeffei, assembly GCF_027579695.1. NCBI lineage: Eukaryota > Metazoa > Chordata > Actinopteri > Siluriformes > Ariidae > Neoarius > Neoarius graeffei. Next base: position 16,551,416 of record NC_083576.1, on the reverse strand, counting down.
ATAAAGTGAATCTAATCTAATCTAATCTAATCTAATCTATTAAAGCCACTAAAGCAGACTTACTAAATGACACATATGAAACGTAAACCAACCAAACTCAAAGTGTCCTGGGCTCTCACGATTTAAAGACAGCTAAGCGATTCCTTACGGTATATAGAAAATATAATTGACAAATTAACAGCATAATGTTTACAACCTGTCGAGAGGTAATGTGCAAACTATTTTGAGACTGATAGCTCTGTACAGCGGGGCAGGCACATTTTGCATTGCATTATTATTTTATTGCCTCGTTTGCGTTTGAATGCAAAGTGCTGGCTGAGATACGGCCAAGGATTTCCCTCGCTGTCCGGCGCATCTGTTCCACGGGAATTCTCTTCTTGGCAATCCTCAACCTCCTCCATGACCACCTCTATCTCTTGCTCGGCTACCTCGGCACCAGCCATCATCCAACCATACATGTAGGCTAATATGGATATTCCGCGCCTGCGCCAGTTTCCTTTCAGTTTAGGCCAATTGGTTTTTTTTCCCCGCATTTAATTTTTTTACTCAGTAACGGGCGGTTTTTGAATGTAGCGAAGTAAAATACTTGGTTCAAAATGTACTTGAGTAAAAGTAAAATTACCCATTTCAAATTACACAAAAAATCTACTTAATTACAGTAACGTGAGTAAATGTAATTCGTTACTTTCCACCTCTGGTATATATTAGGGGTTTTGTTGTTGTTTTTTTAATGTAATGGATGCTATTGGGGGCGGCACGGTGGTGTAGTGGTTAGCACTGTCACCTCACAGCAAGAAGGTCTTGGGTTCGAGCCCAGCGGCCGGCAAGGGCCTTTCCGTGTGGAGTTTGCATGTTCTCCCCGTGTCTGCGTGGGTTTCCTCCGGGTGCTCCGGTTTCCCCCACAGTCCAAAGACATGCAGGTTAGGTTAATTGGTGGCTCTAAATTGACCATAGGCGTGAATGGTTGGTTATCTCTATGTCAGTCCTGCGATGACCTGGCAACTTGTCCAGGTGACTATGTCACCCATAGTCAGCTGGGATAGGCTCCAGCTTTCCTGCGACCCTGTAGAACAGGATAAGCAGCTACAGATAATGGACGGATGGGACGCTATTGGAAAACCCAGTTTGGTATGCTTCTACTCAAGAAAAGCCTTCGAGGCTGTGGTATAGGGAAAGGGGCATGAAACAAAAGACAACCCAACTAAAATGTATAATAGTCCATGACCATGACTGAGAAGAAGAAAAGCCCATTTTGATCACAGTCAAAGGTAAAAGTAATTTCAACCTTCTTCTACACTTTTATGTTACAAATGTGACCCAGTAAGAAATAGCTTTTTGAAATTTCAGGGGAAATGCATAAACAATGGCAGCATGGCTTGAAATTACTGCGGCATCCCTAAATGGACAAAAAATTCAGGCAAACATCAGGACTTGAGCTTTCACTCTTTTCCCACTGATGTGCTTGTTAGAGTGTTGGGACAAAAGGTGAGTAGCACACAGCCAGCATTTCAACAAACCGAAAGCCACTGGCTGTAAGTGCCGAAAACATGCAGTTCTGGGCTCCCAAGTGGCGCAACAGAAAAGTGTTCATGCTGTCATCCAAAGCTGTTTCTAATCCGGATGATGCCACAGCCATCTGTAGCCGAGAGTCCAAGAAAGCAAAATTGATCTGTGCTTTCAGAGAGGGAGGGGTGGAATGCCCTCTGACCCCTGTCAATTACAGCGATGCTAACCAATCATGGGTGTCTGTGAACTCATGCATACAGAAGTGGGCAGATCATAGGTGCTTTCCTCTGAATGTGTTACGCCACCCTTAATGTCACAGAAGCAGCAGTTTGAAAAGATGTGGTCAACTGGTGGTCACGTGCCTCAGAGGAAGCATCCATCCATTATCTGTAGCTGCTTATCCTGTTCTACAGGGTTGCAGGCAAGCTGGAGCCTATCCCAGCTGACTATGGGCGAGAGGTGGGGTACACCCTGGACAAGTCGCCAGGTCATCACAGGGCTGACACATAGACACACAACCATTCACATTCACACCTACGGTCAATTTAGAGCCACCAATTAGCCTAACCTGCATGTCTTTGGACTGTGGGGGAAACCGGAGCACCCGGAGGAAACCCACACAGACACAAGGAGAACATGCAAACTCCACACAGAAAGGCCCTCACCGGCCGCTGGACTCGAACCCAGGACCTTCTTGCTATGAGGCGACAGTGCTAACCACTACACCACCGTGCTGCCCTCAAGGAAGCATGTGATCGCCTTTACCCTCCCTGGTTGGCAGCTGTCATGTGAGGGATGGGGTGACATATCTGGTGGCTGGGAATTGGTCATATATAAAAATCTAGATTAGGGTGAAAATTTTTTGGGGAAAAGAACATGCAGCTACACTGTTTCAATGTGAATAGACAGACGAAACATCTGCACACAAAAAAAACCTGCAGTCCTCAAGTTAGCAAGTTAACTATCGTCCTTAGCCATAAAATCATTACTGTACAAGTAAGTGTCCAAAGCCGTCTTCCAAGTGCGACTTCCAACTGTCCATATGGGGCCGTCCTCCACAGGAGCAACGTGATGAGACTTCAGCCAGACGTAGGGCACCAGGATGGATCAGGCAGGATGAAAAAGCCAAAAATGAAAGTGTTAAAAAAAAAATCTACTAGCTGACTTAAAATCAAAGAAACCTAGAACTTTCTCTTTACTAAGCTTTGTGATGCAGTATCAGTGTGACATTTTTGTGATATATACACACAGTACTGTGCAAAAGTCTTGGGCACATGTAAAGGAATGCTGTCGACCAAAAATACTGAAACTAAATGTTTCAACATAAGGAAAAAAAAAAACTGTAAACAGCAGTAAGCCATAATACTCGTACTGCGAATAACAGTGGCTCAAGCCATGTATCCCAATTATGCGCATCCTCATTTACAAATTTCCGAATTCAATTTTTGAGGGTTTGGTTAAAGCGCTCTCCTATACCGTCCGTTTGTGGGTGATAAACGCTGGTTGGGATAGATTTAATTCCCAACAACTTGTACAACTCATGCAGTGTGCGTGACATAAATGTAGTGCCTTGGTCTGTCAGGATTTCAACCCAGGAGATAACATGGAAGATCGCCTCCACAATACTGCGTGTGGAGATATTACGGAGAGGCACCGCTTCTGGATATCGTGTTGCATAGTCCACTAGGACTAAAATAAAGTGATATCCACGTGATGACCAATCTAATGGCCCAACGAGATCCATACCAATTCTCTCAAAGGGGGTCTCGATTAGAGGGAGAGGGCACAAAAGCGCTTTTGGAGATCAGTTGTTCGTTTAGCGACAGAATGATGTAACTGTCAGTGCACGGTCAAAGGTAAGCCTGCGCCTGCACAGCACATGGACTTCCTCTGTCTGCTCGACTGCGCAAAGCGAGTGATTTCACGCGCATTATTTGCTCGGGAATCCCCTCAAATTAAATAACTTCCCAGCCACAGAATGGCCTGATATTTTGTGAGATGTTACAGAAATAAACATATATCACAATGACCAAATTTCAGAGGGAACTAAATTTCACCAATTTTATGAAATCGAAAGGTTGTCTAGCTTTAATCTGAAAAGTGGTCTGTTATGTAATATGCTGCTCAGATACAAAAAAAAAAAATTCTGTAACATTTAATTTTGTCCTGGAAAGCGAACTTTTACTTACTTATCGCCTCCTTGCTCACTCACGGAGCATAGGCGATCGACTACAAGCCTCCATCATCTGTGATTTTGGGCCATCTTTTCTAGCTTTCCCCAGATGCGTCCCTCCTTCCACATTTCCGCCTCTACATTTTGCCTTCATGTATTCCTAGGTCTACCATGCCGGTGCTTTCTTGACGGGTTCCACGTCAGAGCCTGTATGGTAATGTGATCTTTTGGCTTCCTCAGCGTGTGACCAATCCAAGTCCATTTCCTTCTACACATCAGTAGAACCAGTTCCTGATTAGTCTTCTTCTAAAGATCCTTGTTCCTGATCTTTTCGGGCCACCAAATCCTAAGTATCCTTCTTAAACATCTATTAATAAAACAAACATTTGGAATTCTAAAATGTTTTTGTACTGACTCTATAATATAGAAGTCTCATCTCATCTCATTATTTCTAGCCGCTTTATCCTTCTGCAGGGTCGCAGGCAAGCTGGAGCCTATCCTAGCTGACTATGGGCGAGAGGCAGGGTACACCATGAACAAGTCGCCAGGTCATCACAGGGCTGACACATCGACACAGACAACCATTCACACTCACATTCACACCTACGGTCAATTTAGAGTCACCAGTTAACCTAACCTGCATGTCTTTGGACTCTGGGGGAAACCGGAGCACCCGGAGGAAACCCACGCGGACACAGGGAGAACATGCAAACTCCACACAGAAAGGCCCTCGTCGGCCACGGGGCTCGAACCCGGACCTTCTTGCTGTGAGGCGACAGCGCTAACCACTACACCACCGTGCCGCTAATAGAGAAGTCATAAAAAAGAAATCTATCACAAAGTATAACCCTGGAATTTATTTTGCATTATGCCGTTGCTTAAAGATGTGAACTACTTGCAGGTTACAGAACTATTTGTATAATCTGCAACTGGAGGCCAGAAAGTTGACTTCAGCATGTACATAATCCAATTCTGAAGATGCGTAACATTCCCGAAGTAAATATAGTTGTAACCTTTCATATATCCAACCCGTACTAAACTATACCATATTACCCGAGAGCCAAATCCTATTAAGCAATTTTAACAAATATTGTGATTTGCAATTCATTTACACAAACAAACACACACAACCAAATTATTCTCTTGGTTTCTATTTCTCCCAAAAGGCTCACTGCGAATTCGCAAGTCACCAACAGTTCATCAGACTGGGTTTGGCACTGGTACAGCCCCATCTGCACTGGCAACCAATTTAGAAACTACAGTGAGACTTCAGATCTGTTATCTGTGCCACTGCAAGATATTCAGCATATCCATTTCTCACTCCTTTCTACGATACACTCATTATTATTAACCGAGATTCATATTTCCACTGTCATTCGTAAATTAGAGCTGTCAGTCACATAGGGAGCGCTTAACAAGACTATCAGGGTTATTTGAAGTGTGATTTTTTTTTTCTCATCCATGAAGAGGGTAAAAACTTTATAAAGTGCTTTAATTAGAGCTGTGCTTCTCAAACCGTGCTTCACCGACCCCCAGAGATGCTTGTAGTATAAGCAGCGGGTCTGAGGTTTTATTAGTATTATTTTTCACTGATCACACAGTGGTGGCATGTTATTCGAGTTGTTATTTAGAAATTGTAATTATAAGCCTAATGCACTGGTCACTTTGAATTAAAAAGGTCTCTTCAAAAGTTTAATATCCACATTAAGTTTATTATCTACATTAGAAAAAAGGAAAGGTTCGGTTCTAAAATCTGATTGGCTGAGCTGGGTTTGAAGTCGTTGTAAAATCCATAATACACATACTGTATATGAACAGCTCTAGTGGGATCCAGAAGTGTGAGGGGCAGCATGGTGGTGTCGTGGTTAGCACTGTCAGCTCACAGCAAGAAGGTTCTGGGTTCGAGCCCAGTGGCCGACGAAGGCCTTTCTGTGTGGAGTTTGCATGTTCTCCCCGTGTCCGCGTGGGTTTCCTCCGGGTGCTCCGGTTTCCCCCACAGTCCAAAGACATGCAGTTAGGTTAACTGTCTTCTCTAAATTGTCCATTGATCAAGCTTGGAGAGGGATGGGCTCCACCAAGGCTACGTTTACATTACGTCGAATCAGCGGATCATCAGATTAACGTTCTTAAAACGATTCGCGTTTACACTAAAACCGTTAGCCGTGCACACAGCAACACCAATACACGGATACGCTCGGCTCCGCAGGCATCCTGCGCTCCAAATCACTCCGCCCTGAACAGCGAGTGCCCTCTGGAGGGTGCGCACTCCGGCCCTGCGCAGCTCACACAGCGCGCGAGTGAAGTGAACAAGCCACGATTCGGGACTGAGCCGCTGTGTGTGTGATCCCAGCACATATCACTTATTACTTGCAAGTGGAAGGATGGCAAGCCTAAAGACAATCATAACTACACAATGGGCAGTATTTGCATCAGTATTTGCAGTATTTTCATACTTTTATACTCTTTAATGAAAGGTGATACAAGGCGGAAGTCTGCGCCGTTTTTCAGCAGTCGCGTCACATGACCAACGCCAGCGAATCAGGAAGGTGGATGTCACAGTGACGTTGTCCAATGAGACGCCAGCTAGAGCTCAGCACAGCGTATTCGCGTATTCTCAATGTTTACACAGCACCGGAGCTGATACGATCTAGATTGAATACGTGGACGCTGGCGGATTCCCGTTTTCCCCGCTTTTTCAGGGGGGTTAATGTAAACGGACAGTGCATCCGCGAAGAAAACGAGACAGATACGGTCTAGTGTAAACGTAGCCCAAGTTTCAATGCCCTAGACACACCAATGATGGATTGTTAAAATGTCATCAGTGGTGTCCTTACAGTCCTTGCTGGCTATGGGATGAAGAAGTGTGAGACCACATGGAAAATCTGTCTTCTTATTACATTACAGGTATTGAGTAGACGCTCTTATCCAGAGCAACAAACAACATACAGCCTGGAGAGCAGTTGAGGGTTAGGTGCCTTGCTCAAGGGCACTTCAACCATTCCTGCTGGTCCAGGGAATCAAACCAGCAACCTTTTGGTCAAAGCTGCTTCTCTAACCATGAGGCCATGGCTTCCTATTATTATTATTATTATTATTATTATTATTAATTAGAAATGAAATAGAAGGTTTGAGAATTTTGAAATATTTAAAAGCAAGAAAGTAAATGTTCAATATGTTGAATATTTGCTATTCAAAATCCTGCACTATTTCTTGGTCACTATTTGAATGGAAGCCAACGTGTGAACAAGTTATATTTTGTTGAATGTTAACTGCTTTGGACAAGTGGTCAGATTTTCCTCATGTCTAATATCTTCTCCTGAAGCATGTGTTATCTGTTCAGATGACACGCCGATGTATCTGATTTGATCTAAAATGAATCACAAGGTTTTATAGAGTCCATGCCCGCTTGAGTGCATCCTGTCATTAAAGCAAGAAATTTGGGGGCATCCATCCATCCATTATCCATAACCATTTATCCTGTGCAGGGTCACGGGCAAGCTGGAGCCTATCCCAGCTGACTAGGGGCGAGAGGCGGGGTACACCCTGGACAAGTCACCAGGTCATCGCAGGGCTGACACATAAACAACCATTCACACTCACATTCACACCTACGGTCAATTTAGAGTCACCAATTAGCCTAATCTGCATGTCTTTGGACTGTGGGGGAAACCAGAGCACCCGGAGGAAACCCACGCGGACACGGGAAGAACATGCAAGCTCTAGACAGAAAGGTCCCCATTGGCCATTGGGCTCAAACCCAGAATCTTCTTGCTGTGAGGTGACCGTACTAACCACTACACCACTGTGGCATTTTGGGGGCATATCAAGAAGTAAAAAACTCTGAAATTCATATTTCAAAGATTCTACTTTTCACTCAAGTTCTTGTCAGTGATCCAATTTATAATGAAATATTTGTTGGATTCAGTTAGACAGGAATGCAAAATAGAACCAATTTCTTTCGTGCTATCAAACTTTTGGACCCTTTATGTTCTATGTGCATCACAATAATTGATTTCTGAATGAATACACCAGGTTTAACATTTAAATCATTATTTTGTCCATCGGATACCTAAATCTTTGCTCGTGACATTGCTTAGCAACTAGTGTTGGAGTCAAGACCACCTAAACCAAGACCAAGTCATGACCAAGACAAGACCAAGACTTTGAGGGGTTGAGATCAAGTCAAGATCAAGACCAAGGCAGGGTGAGACTGAGTCAAGACCAGGATCAAACCAGCGTGGAGGAGACATGATGGCTGTTAACAGGAAGAAAAATTCAAATTAGCAATGAGTCACATTATTGGTTGCACTTGAAGCAAGAAATTAATTTGTGCTCGCAGTGCTGGCGCAAATTGTTATTTTCACTCAGGATCTTTCTACTTTCTTCTTCTTTTATTATTATTATTATTATTATTATTATTATTATTATTATTATGTGTTTAGAACACTATTTCTCCCTCAGCTTTCACCCAATCATCACCAAATTTCACAAGAAGAATACCTCTGGGCTGAATTACGTTGCTATGACTTTTGGTATTGATCCGGATCACTGATCTGGAATGATCCATGAAAAATGGGATTTTTATCAATCACTTATAACTCTGTCAATTTTCATGATTTCTTCAATCAGTATTTTTTTTATTTTGTTCAGGGTGGCAGGGCACAACGTTTCCTCACTAAGCATCATTCTCTATCTCTTACCATTCTGGATCTATAGGATACAGTGACCAGACGACCAGTGATAAAATCACTGAACTTATATTCTTTTGTGTCTTTTTTTTATTTTAACACATGATAATCCTGATGTGCTTAATATTTGAGAAGTTGAATTGCATGCATATTTTTTCCATCTTCATTTTGTGTATTATTTCATTTTTAAGTCGTTAAGAAAAAATGGCAGCTTAGCAAGCACCAATCACTAATCATTTTAACACTGGAAATGGGGCAAAAAAAAGGTTTGAGGAAAAGTTCATTAGAGAGCCTAGAAGGCTTGAAGGTTCAGGCTGGAAATGGAAAGTTCCTGCACTTTCCAGTAGGGAGCACTGCGTCTCCAGACTAAAGAGAACTTTTTGGTACCATGTGATGCTTTGATTCATGGACAACTTGCTTATTTAATGCTTCTATAACATATGAAGTATGTCTCGGAAAGTTTTCTGTCCTCCAGCTGACTGGATAAAGAAGTTGTAGGACACATTTCGCCACTCATCCATAAAGATTAACCATTTCACTGTTGCAAAATATAACTGGTGTTCACTGTGATCCCTTCTTTTGCTATTTAAGAATTATCTTCTGGAAAATCAGTCATCGAAAACCACAAAGTCGAGTCCATTTAACGTCCTATTACTAGACACAGGGCCTTTCTTTCACTCTGATGTGAAACCTGACCGTGAAACTCTCAGGTGTTTGACGCCCAACTTGCTTGGAAATGATTCAAACACATCACCCTGTCATCGCAAGCTGCAGCCACCCAGGCTTGTGTGAAAGCACGTCTGTAGACGTGTGCACCACATTCACCTTATGACAGCGGCAGGTCAGATTGATGAGGCGTTCGGGTAGGATGGAGGCTGCGTGAGAGCTCCAGATGGCTCATTACGACTGACAGCAGTGAGTTTTATCCCCTGCTCGGCTAAAGGTCACGCTGGCCCGACATTTCTGAGAGCGCGGCGCATCCACAAGTCTCTCCGGAGATGGATTACAGCGATGTTCATGACAAACATGGAAAGTAAACATTTTACCGTTGATATCAACTTTGACTGTGTAACTTGTTATAGTTGCAATATATAACCAATAAAACTGGAAGTACATCTTCTACCGCTTGGTTTTATCCTTTGACAGATGTGCGAACATTATTCACGGATGTAACTACTACAATATACATTGTACACATGATAAAATGGGAAAATATCTTGACGAAAACAAACTTAGCTACAAGGCCCACAAAAAATTATTTCTACCAATAACATGTATAATATTTAACTCCATGTTTTCATAAACACACGAATCCTTAATGCCACCAGGAAATAATGAAATATTGAAATGCATTAACAGCTAGCTAATTTATATTTATAGACAGTAATTTATCTTATACCTGTATTTCTTATTATGAGTTATAATATGCTGTAATATTATATATACAGGACACTTTTTCAATGGAATAAAAACATGTTTTATTCCCTTCTACTGGGTTTCATTCATTTGGTTTGATAGCATGCAATATTGTTAGCATATTGCTTATCCTACATGTATTATGTCACTCTACCCAACGGAGAATGAGCGTTCAATAAGGTTTACGATATTGCATGGTTGTCAAAGAGAACATGACATCACACGTCAGAGCTGATGTGAATATCCAATGAGAAAGTTTTCTGCTCTGCATGCGCAGACGCATTTCTTTGTTCGCCGGGAAAGAGAAAGACGTGCTGAATACTCGACAGGCTACCAAAACTTCAAGCAGTGACAAACCATTACTATTAGAGCTGGGACTTGAGCTCAGCCAAAACTTAGCCAGACATCAAAAAAAGCAACAGGGCAAAGGATTTTGTAAGGTATTAGTGACAGGCTGCCAGGTCGCTCCATTGTGTGTAGTTGTCTGTTGATTTTAAAAGTAACTCAGTAAATTACACAGGGACATGAATACTTAAGTCTGAGTGAAAAATACTGTAGCGAGCGTGCAGCGTGGAAGAAGAGCCTGGGGACAGAAATCTTAGTTTCTCGGTCATTAGCCTGTGCTACTTGCTCTCGATAGCACTGGCTTGACCGCTTTATTAACATTCGCTAACACTACTGATGAACGCTACACTGGCTGGAAGGTGACTTCACTGCTGCACTCACGGCGCCGACTCATGGTTAAGCTAGCGTTGGCCTTTGAGAACGCCCTAGGGCAATACGTTTTTGTCCCTCCTACTATCAATCAAATCGGATTGGTTAATTCATCTGTCACTTCCTACATAAACATACACTGCCATGGCCTTCTGTCCCGGCAATAAGGTCCTAACCAATGAGTGAACCAGCTTGAAACTCTCTCAGCCTAGAGACAACAAACAAAAAAAATCTCATTGGATAACTCAATTTTAATGTTTTCAGAACAGTAACTCTTTCATTTCTGAAGCAAATTTGATAGAAAATGAGTCCAAATTAGAATTAGAAGAGAATAATTCAAATGAAATTATGAAAGAATGAAATAAATTAAATATAATATTTGAAATATTGATGTTTGGGCCTTCTCTGAAAGCCTAGAAGCCCCTGACGGTTCCCCTCTGTTTACAACAGAAAAACATAGCAACGGGCATCCGAAAAATTGGAAAAGAATGTGTGTATTTATAATAATAATAATAATATTGGCTGGCTTTTTTCATGGTATATCAGATATATTCCATTCAGCTACTCGTCTCTGACTCGTTCAATATCATGCTAGCTGAATGGATATATCTGATATACCAGTCAATGCCAGCCAAGATTATTTAAATATATTGCATATTTTACTAATGTCATGCTTGAAGTTGTTTCGTTATACTTAGATTTTTTTTTTTTTTGAACATTTCTCTGCAGACAGAAATTTATTTGCCGGTTTGAGAAAAGGAAAATGATTTCACTCCTGATATGTTTTAGAGTTGATAGTTGTATCCATGTTAACTCTGAAATTGATAAAGAACGAGACTTATTACTTAGCCAGTGAATAAAATAGCAAAGGCCAGACAAGTGCCAAGAATGGTTGCTATTTTATTTATTTTCAATTAATTTAAGCTAATTTATTTATTTATTTACAGATGAAAAGGACGTTACCAAGGTTAACTGGTAAACAGCTCTGTGGAAAGTGTTTGCTATTTAGTTCAAATCAGTTTGTATCTGATAATTTGGTGCTTTTTTTTTCTTAAAAAGCTGCCATTATCCCTGCAGAACTCGAACAAACAAATGGTCAAATTGGAAGAAAAAACAAGTAAAAAATCACAAATGTATCAGAGATTCTCAGTCTCAAATCCGTTTGGTCGGAAGGTCTTCATTTAGTTTCTATAACAGTAGTGCAGAGATTACGTTCATATAGCTAGTATGTACGTTCTAATACGGTATCATTTCCATAGTAACCTCAACAGGAAGTTCAGTATTTACTCTACTCCACATACACACATTTTATAAAACATGTAAACGAAGAGACGTTTATTTAACATTTATGGAAGGAGTCTCCAGTGTCGGGGCTATAATTTCACATTTTCTGACATGGGAAAGCCTTTAGAACGGAGCGTTTGGTGGTTTCTTGGTGACGTCGGTAACATGAGAAGCTTGTTTAGCCCTTATTATACCCCCACTCTGAAGGAGGGGTATACTGTTTTTTTACCTCTGTCTGTCCGAAACACCCTTTTTCTCAGCAACCATAAATCATAGCCACTTGGTACCAATCTTCAGCTTGGGGTTCTATACCGTGTATACCATTTTCAGGTCTGTCCCACATCGACTCCCTGTTTACCGACTGAATGTATTTACGAAACATATAGCGTGGATTTACAAAATTTTCATAACAGTTTTCTCAGGAACTACAAATCACAACTGCTTGATATTTGGTACTGAGCTTCAGCTTGGGGTTCTATACCTTGTATACTGTTTTCAGGTCTGTCCTACATCGACTTCCTGAATGTATTTCCATAACGTATAGGGTGGATTTTGATGCTATTTCAAAATGACAGTTTACCAGGATGCTATTTTGAAACCCCTGGGGGAGAACACTGCTCTTTACTTACTTGTTTCAGGGTTAATTATTTGTTGAAGGTCAGCATTTCATAATAAGTGTCCTATTCCTTTGATTGCTTGCATTCTGATATAAGTGAGAGCGGGGGGGGGGGGGGATACATAAGTGAGCAGTAACTCACAGTTGATCTTGTTAACTTCAAGAAAGAAAGAAGTGACTGTTTACAGCGGTTATATCATAAATCATAACACGAACTAACTTGTTTCATGGATGCAACTGTGGAATGCAACTCTAAATGGATAAAAATGATGGCCTGTTCATTCCTAAGTAAAAAGAGTTGCTCGCACTGACAAATTTCTCTTATATAAGAGCAATAAAACACTTTGGGATGTTCTGTTATTGAAAAACAGCTAACTTCAGGGTGGTAACACTGGGCTGCCAACTCTCACGCAATGAGCGTGAGACACACGCATTTGATTGTCTTCACACGCTCACACGCCATACCTCCGATTTCTCACGCTAGAAAAAAATCTAGTTTATCTGTCTAATCTAGGCTACCCATTGCGTCGCGCCAACCACTTGCGATTGATCAATTATGCCTTACGCACGGCTAAACAGGCAGAGAGGTGTTCCCTTCTGTACACACTCCCCTATGGTAGGTGGCGCATCTAATGATGCTGCACTCGCCGGAAGTTGGATAATTGCTTACCGTCAATTTAGAGGAAGAGGAGAGAGAAGAAGGTATCCAAGTTGAAGACGGGTGTCTCAGACAGGTTTGTACATATGCATGCCGATGTGTGGCGTTACATAATTATGAACTTATATAAAGTTTCTTAATCGTTTTAGCCTATAAGTGTTGTGAGAATATTTAATGCCATATCGAGAGCTGTGTACTAGGCATGCTAAATCATTATAGGCCTACTGCCGTGCCACAGCCTCTATCTTCCCCGACAAGCAGCACGGGAGAGCACCTCCTTAGCACATGTTTATTAAGGCGCATTTTTAGTTTGTTTACTGTATGTTATCATACTTTATGACTTTATTTGAAGCCATACTGGAAATGTTGTAAAATAAAGCAAGTAAGAGATAATATTACAAATGCAAGAAGAGCCATTAGCCACCATACCTATTGTTTATTTATAGGGTATTTATTTTTAATTATTTATGATGTATGTAATTGCTCAGTTAAAGTAAATAAAGCATGGTCACCTGTAATATCAAAGAACTTGAACTTGTGAATAATTAAAAAAAAATACAGAGAACAATATACTGAGGAGACAGGGTTTCAAAGAGGGCAAGACAGGTAGAGAATATTTGTCAGATAACAGGCCCTGATGAATGCTCTATTACTAATAAGAAACATAGATAAGAAATAAATTAATAAGAAATATATTAATATAACTTATTTAAGTATGACCACAATTTTTAAGCCCAACTTTGTGTGCACAGTCCCACCTATGGCCAAGGTTCAGCTTTTTGTTTTTCAATATTGTTCAAACTTAATCATTTTAATGTTTCTTGTAGCACATGCACATTTTGCTTACTGTTTAAGCATTTTATTTGTTCTTTTGCTGTTGATATTTTTCCCCATGCCAATCTTCTGCTGAACCCAGTGGTGGGGAAAGCCCTTAAATGCATAATGAATAGTCAGTGAGGGACAATCTTATTTTTTGCAACAGTTATTAAAAACTTAACATTTAGTTTCAATTCAGAAGGTGTTTAGGCTTAGCTGATGAAATATTTTCAAACATGAACTTGCCTTTAAATCTGAAACACAGGTCTGTAGGGCTACAGGAACATTGGCAGTCATCTGTAGTTTTCTAGTGTGGGGGCTTTTAAGCCAAAACTTGGTGCTTTTGTTGGCCACAAGCTGAAGGCCTGGCAAGTCAGGGTGTGCAAGAATGTAGGTATGGCACAGCAGGCCACCAAAAATCCACCAGAATGCAAGAACATCTACTAAATCCAAAATCCCCCCCCCCCCCCCCCCCCCCCATTGTCCATCTCCAGCTGGACGACCCACAAACAAAACACCAGAATGCAGGGGGGCAAGTGAATGTCAAACTGAATACAAAATTCCCACTTACTGCATGGTGTGCAGAAAAATTTTGCTGTCGCCCCCCCCCCCCAAAAAAAATCTCACTCCAAGGAATTTCGAAATGTTGGCAGCCCTGGGTAACAGGAACGACTCTTCACATCAGGCCACATTGCGCTGTCCAGTCATTGATTACTTTCCTATAACACCACACCCTGTAGTGTTTTTCCCCTTACATTAGATAGATTGACACCAGCGACTGCATCTTTTCAAACTACATCACAGGACAGCATAACACGTTCAGCGGAAAGCGCTGCTATCCGCCCTCTTCTACATACATGAACTCACAGACACTCATGATTGGTTTGTGTTGCTGTGATTGACATGGAAGAGAATAAAACCATCCTTCCCACCCAGAGAGCGCAGTTAATTTTGCTCTCTTGGGCTCCTGGCTGTGGATGGTTGTGGCATTGTCAGCATTTGAACTCACAATCTCACAAGAACAGAGCAAACACTTTTCTTTTACACTGTTTGAAAATCCTGATTAACCCTATATTAGTAAATAAAACAAAACCACCTACCTGGCTAAAAGACACGCTGCCTATTTTCCACTTAATTAACTAATGAGGCTAATTTCATCGAATACAACAAGGAGCTAATTCTTTGATCAATATGTGTGTGCCCTTTAAAAGAAATGAGTTCATAACTCCCCAGGTGACAATTACAACCCTTCACCGCCGTGTAATCTCAGAGGACTGAGAAATCCCCTGCAAACACATACTCGCACTTGGTGGTTTCAGAAGTCTCTGAAGCGAAAAACCAAGATATGCAAGTATCAGTAAGCACTTTGCATGGCAGTTGCCTACCAACGTACAGCTTGTCCAAGCCATATGCTGATAAAATGTCTCATTATTCATGCAGCACGGCCATTCTCAAGTCAAGTTAAATCAATTTTAGTTATTCTATCCATATAAATGTATACAGCAGAGTTAGATGTTGAGTTTCAAGGACTGCTGAGCCTGTGGCTCTTTGTATGGCTCTTAGACTGACTTCATGTTGGTGTACATCTATATACAGTAATAAATAAACTTCATTTTGATAACGCGCATCTAGTCAGCAGGAAAACACTGGGAGTGATGTCATCAGAGTGAAATATCGGGAATTATTATACATACGGGACACTTTTTTTCAATGGAATAAAAACATATTTTATTCCCTTCTAGCGGGTTTCATTCATTTGGTTCGATAGCATGCAATATTGTTAGCATATCGCTTATCCTATGTGTATTACGTCACTCTACCCAATGGAGAATGAGCGCCGAATATGATTTACGATATTGCATGGGTCTCAAGACAACATGACGTCACACGTCGGAGACGTAAAAGTTCCGAGCTCGTGAGTGACCGTGACCATTTGTAAACAAACATGGCCACCAGGTTTGCTTCATTAAATACAGAAGATTTTGAGAGAATTTTGGAAGAGAATGCGTTGAACACCCAAAAGGAACATAAATGTATAATAATAATAATAATAATAATAATTATTATTATTGGCTGGCTTTTTTTCGTGGTATATCAGATATATTTCATTCAGCTCCTCGTCTTCAACTCGTTCTATATCATGCTAGCTGAATGGAATATATCTGATATACCATGAAAAAAAGCCAGCCAATATTATTTAAATTTGTCCTTCAAATCCGCGAAGTATTTCATATGAAAATACGAGTTTTTCAACACGAGAAGATAAACTTCATATCTTCAAGGCTACATGTGAGTTTCTTTCTATTATATAGACACATTGACAAACAAAAAGTACCCAAATTTATCATCGATTTCCTCATGAGTGAAGATATTGAAAAATATGTCACGGTTGTAATTCTCCATGTCCCGGATGTAGCTCGTATGACAAATACGAGTGGCGTATTTCTCAATAAAACACTCATGTCTATGTAATATACAGGGTGTTTCAAAAAAAAATTTGATATAATTTCACAATCTAATAACTTTGCCAATTCTTGTTCGATTGACCTCAAATTTTAACACCGCATATCGAAACAGGTCAAAATTTTATGTGTAATGTTTTTTGCTTTTATCTTTTTAGGTATAGAAATGCCATTCACTGGAAAAGAAAAGGCATTTTGTGTGTTAGAGTACGCTCGAACACAGCCGAACAAGACTGCAGCGTGCATTTATGAGAGAATTCTCTGAAAATGTACCAACTGCAATGCAGATTTGGACACGGCACAATAAGTTCAAAGAGGAAGGCTGTCTGTGTGTCTGTGTCTCAGGCGGCGTGAATATTGAAAATTTGTGAAATCGTTCATGGAATCCACACACCTTTGAATTTCTCATTCAAATTTTGAGGAATAAATCTTATATTGTTCAACATTAAGCCTATTCAGTTTCATCTGCCTAGATTATGTAGTTTCTGGGATATTTACATCTCAAATAATTTCAAATTTGGGTGGCACGGTGGTGTAGTGGTTAGCGCTGTTGCCTCACAGCAAGAAGGTCCGGGTTCGAGCCCCGTGGCCGGCGAGGGCCTTTCTGTGCGGAGTTTGCATGTTCTCCCCGTGTCCGCGTGGGTTTCCTCCGGGTGCTCCGGTTTCCCCCACAGTCCAAAGACATGCAGGTTAGGTTAACTGGTGACTCTAAATTGGCCGTAGGTGTGAATGTGAGTGTGAATGGTTGTCTGTGTCTATGTGTCAGCCCTGTGATGACCTGGCGACTTGTCCAGGGTGTACCCCGCCTTTCGCCCGTAGTCAGCTGGGATAGGCTCCAGCTTGCCTGCGACCCTGTAGAAGGATAAAGCGGCTACAGATAATGAGATGAGATAATTTCAAATTTTTTTGGAACACCCTGTGTGTGTGTGTGTGTGTGTGTGTGTGTGTGTGTGTGTGTATAGACAACAAAGAAAAGTTCGGACTGGTTTCCTCTTGTTATTCTTTTCTTTGTTTCCTCCCAACTAAAGCTACACATCTCCTCTTCCAGAATAAAACCACCATCATTATCAATTCCTCCCATCCAGCAGCAGGAATTCTTTGATTCTTGTCTTCAAAGACCTCTATTTATTTGGTCATTATTTCTGCCAGAGAAGTTTCTCCGAGCCGAATGAAAGGCTGAAAGCGCGGCCTTCCACGAATAACACAGCAGCAGAATAATTGATGCTTCCCAGTGGAACTGAGACTGAGTCTGCACTCTTTCATAATGCACACATGATTGTCATAAACACACCGTGCTGCCAGTGTTGGAGTGATCCTGCAATATGGGGGATGACAGTTATAGGTACAATTTCCTTCATTTTGAAAACCATAGAACTTACTATGGCATTGTTTCTATGGGGAAAAAAAAATAAGGCGTATGCATTTATTTATTTGCTTTGCACTCGACTTTCGTCATTCGTATGACATGTCTGTAGGATGTCTGTCGAAGGGAATTCATTTTCTCAATCAGGAGTACTGTTCGTGCTGTTGTTCTCTTCATGAAGCTTACAAACCGTTACAATATACAGTAGGACCGATATTTTAATTTATTCTTTAAAACAATTAAGATTCAATTATGCTAGTTTCTTTTTTGCCATATTAGGATCCTTTATATTGGCTTCTAACATATTTTAAACAAGATGATGTGTACCACTGTATGGATTATAAAAAATAAAAATAAAATTAAAGACATTTGTTGTTACCTATCATAAAGGGGTTTTTTTCTTTCTTTTTTTTTAAGTTTAATCCGGGGTGGCACGGTGGTGTAGTGGTTAGCGCTGTCGCCTCACAGCAAGAAGGTCCGGGTTCGAGCCCCGTGGCCAGCAAGGGCCTTTCTGTGTGGAGTTTGCATGTTCTCCCCATGTCCGCGTGGGTTTCCTCCGGGCGCTCCGGTTTCCCCCACAGTCCAAAGACATGCAGGTTAGGTTAACTGGTGACTCTAAATTGACCGTAGGTGTGAATGTGAGTGTGAATGGTTGTCTGTGTCTATGTGTCAGCCCTGTGATGACCTGGCGACTTGTCCAGGGTGTACCCCGCCTTTCGCCCGTAGTCAGCTGGGATAGACTCCAGCTTGCCTGCAACCCTGTAGAAGGATAAAGCGGCTAGAGATAATGAGATGAGATGAGAAGTTTAATCCGTAGGTGCTAAAGAAGCCAACTGGACTTGCTTGAAATTCTTGAAGACGTTTCACCTCTCATCCAAAAGGCTTCTTCAGTCCTGTCTGTCTAGTGGGAAGTTTCAAGTATTTATCCTCTAGTGGACCAAAAGCAACCCTAAGGGGAATCGTTGAGGTCATATGGGTCTGCAATGGATGCATTCTAGCCAGAGAAGACCGGTGGTTTGAAAGAGGAGCCATCTTCGTCAACCTGGAACGACCATCACTGAACAGAGGAGGTGGTCTGAGACACCACTTATCAGCCACCTACAATGCAGTCCTTGGCACACTTGCCAGAAAACTGAATACACATCCACACCAAAACTCAGCTGACTTCAATGATGGCAGAGAGAGCCAACAACCCACAGATCACCCTAATGACCATCTAGACTGCTAACGCCATTCACACCCAGCCTCCAGGGACCCTAACAACCTACAGGATGACTGAGAGGGTCAACGACCCATGTGACCTCAACAACTCTCCTTAGGTTTGCTTTTGGTTCACTGGAACTTCCCATGAGTCAGACAGAACAGAAGAAGCCTTTCAGATGAGAGGTGAAACGTCTTCAAGAATTTCAAGCAAGTCCGGTTGCCTTCTTTAGCACCTACAGCTTACGATGACCTGGATGACTGAGAACCTTCACAGACGTTTTTAGGATAATATTTTAAAATTCTGGCACACTATTTGAAAATGTCATATTTATTGTCCAGGTCAGACGGCAGGCTGCAACTAGTTTTCGACTACTTGTGTCTACCTGCGATAACACAATCGCAGGTAGATGCAAGACTGGTCTTGCGTCGACGCACGACGACGCAGATAATGGCAGAGTGTTGCAGAGGGTCTTTAGTAGAAGCAGGTTGACGCAAGTGGATCATGATCTGTTCGCATTTCAGCTGCGATTCGCCTCCAATCGGTGCAAATAGCAGGTTGACGCATGTAGAGGCAGGCGGTCGTGCAACGCTTGAGCGACCAATCGCAGGTTGAAGCAGGTAGTGGCAGCTAGACGCAGGCTGACGCAGGGGAAGACAAGTCTTTAGAGATGGCAGCGATGCATCGCAGGTAGACACAGACTGCACCTGCAAATAGTTTACAACAACCTGCGAGCAGTCTTGTATTTTTTAAAGGTTTTCTCTGTGCTGTGTCAATCTGCGTTTAGCTCACTGCAAAAAATGGCCTTTCAAAAATAAGAAATAAAAGATTAAAACAAAGCACATTTGCTTGAATCAGGTGAAAAAAATCTGCGAATGGAACTAGTCAAATTTGACTTGGTAAGATTTCTTAAAGTAAGATGAAAAATCTAACCTGTTTTTAGATGAAATAATTCCAAAATAAGATAGGGGAACTTATTATGCGAGATCTGATTAATTCAAAATAATCAAAATAGTTCTTATAACAAGATCGTACTTCTTACATTTAGCCATTCAAGTCATTTTTATTTATTTCATTTTAAGGGTATTTCACTTAAATTCATGACAAAGTCTTAGCAGTAAAAACTGAATTTAAAGGCCCGGTCCCACTGCACTTACGGATGCAAAGAGGATGTAAAACGTAAAAAAATCTTTGCCATCTGTTGGAAAACGCTATGCATCCGTTGTGTACTCATTGCATATGTGCTTCATACGCTCTATCCATCGAGCATCCGTCCACTGTGATTTCATCCGCGCAAAAAGTTTTGAGCTGCACAAAACTTTTAGAACGGATGAACTTTCCGCCGTGTACGATGTAAATCCGCGACATATACGAGCAACAAACGTTCTATGTCCGTTATCATCCGTTAAACGTCTGCTGTATCCTCTCTGCATCCTCTGGGCATCCTCGCAACTCACATCCGCTGCAGCTGAAAACGGAAAGAGGGAGGAAAGATAAGGTACATGAAACGTCTATTCATCGTTAGTAGCACGGAAATAGAAAGGATGTAAGCGTATGCATCTCGTATATAAAGTATTCAAAACGGACAAAGCGTTTATATCTGGGATGTATCTCGTATATTGAGGATGTCTGGAGTATGTCTAGAGTATGTAGAAGGACAACTAGCGGACAATCGGTCTGCATCCGATATACATCCGCGCAACATCCCCTTTGTTTCCGTTAGGTGTACGTGATGCATCCCCTTCATCCGCTATGCATCCGCTCTTTCTGCTATGCGTCCGCTTCTCAGTTATCACCGGTAACCCCTTCGGAGCTGTCATCCACTTCCATCCGCTTTCATCCGCTAGGCTTCCTATGAACATGCGTTTAACATCCCCGCTATATACTACCCACGTCCGTTCTTTTCCGTTCTGTTTTCGCAAATTTTCGCCAATTTTGTCCATTTCTGGAGCGGATGAAAACGGATAGAGCCACCCCCGAAATTTTGCTCGTCCGCTGTGTCCTTTTTGCATACGTTTTGTGTCCATCGGCCAGTGGGACCGGGCCTTAAGATAAATATACTAATATTAGGATTGTTAAATTCTACAACTAAGCACTGCTAGCTTAAAAGATTCTCCTTTTGTGACCTGTAATTAGTAAAATACTCTAGATATGAGACCAGAGACTATCTTGAATCAAGTTGACGGCACATGTAGCATTGCAACAAGTTTTTTTTTTTTCCCATTTCAACATTCAAACATTAAAACATCTCTTAAAGTGCCATTCCACCATTGGATGTATTCTTTGGCATAAAATACACTATATTTTATGACAACATGACTAGACAGAGAAATCTTTTAGCTTCAAAATGATATATCAAACATAATTTTTTGACAACGACAAGTATATTAATTTTGCGACCAAAGTCACCGACCCTTTTAATTTCTGCGCGGTAGTGAAACGTGATGTCATCGGCAGGTTCCCCTTCTTGTGTACCACGTCACGTGTGACGTGGCACAGATTATCAGCAATGGCGGATAGAACGCGATTTCCACTTGTCGATTGCTGTGCCGATATTCACCATCGACCGTCTCCTTTGGGCATCACTTGCTATTTTCCTTCGCTTCTTTTCCGAAGCTGACAATCGCGTTCTATCCGCCATTGCTGATAATCTGTGCCAAGTCACACGTGACGTGGTACACAAGAAGGGGAACCTGCCGATGACATCACGTTTCACTACCGCGCGGAAATTAAAAGGGTAGGTGACTTTGGTCGCAAAATTAATATACTTGTCGTTGTCAAAAAATTATGTTTGATATATCATTTTGAAGCTAAAAGATTTCTCTGTCTAGTCATGTTGTCATAAAATATATTGTATTTTATGCCAAAAAAATACATCCAATGGTGGAATGGCACTTTAAGATTCCACTTCCCCAGGACCTCAGGCACCAAAAAAAAAAAAAAGTCTACGCATTTTGACTTACAGTGCTTACACAACACCAAAGCAACAGTGCATTTTGGGGGCACTGACTATTCATGTGTACGAGGGGTTTACAAGATCAGGCACAAAAAAAACCAACCAACCAACCAACCAACCAACCAAACAAACAAACAAACAAAAACACTGAACTTAACTCACAGCATTCCAAAAAGACCTCACTAAAACGCCGTCCACTCACTCATAGCCTTTTTGAAGGCACTTGTCTGGTCTAGAGTATATGTTTTGAAATGTATGAATTGTAATGAAAGATTCAAAGATTTCAGTAAAGTTCATTTATTCCCAAAACAAGCATACTTTGTTTTATTTTTCTTGAAACAAGATGAACCGCATTTGACAAATGTCCAAAATGTACTTACTTGTTTTTTTTTTTAAAAAAACTTGTTTTATTTTCAAAGGTGCTCCAAATAAGATTTTTTCAAGACAATTTGTCTGTACAAGATTTTCAAGATGGACTGTCTAAAAACTAGCCTTTCTAGCTAAATGAGGTTTTGCTTGTTGGGCAATTATGTCTTATAATAAGGGTGGCTAGATGTTTTGACTTGAAAATAGACAAATAAAGTTCCTAAGATTTTTATTTTTTGCAGTGCTGCGTCTGCCTCCGACTGGTTGATTCAGTTTAAAAACTCTGCGTCTTGAGATATGTCTGACCACAACGAAGGATTTGACACAAAACGCCCGTGTCCACCTTCGATCTCTGGCCACCCGACCGATCACAGGTCGCGGCATACGTCTTTCTGCCATCTGACCTGGGCATATGATGTCATCTGTTTGTAAACCTTGTTAACATCTTGGTACATAAATCAAGCAAAGAAAAAAACACAGCAGGGTGTGCTGTTATAGAAAAATAATCAATGACAACACATGGTGTGATGTTGTTGTTATTATTATTGTTATTTTTCCTATAACAGCATGTCCTGAACGGTGTTTCTTTTTATACTGAAAATTGCTCATGCATACCATTTTAAACATGGCATAGTTTTTATCCGTTTATAGTTGCCCTTAATTCTGAAACAATTTCATTCCAAGTTCGTTATTGGGTATGTAATAAAAGTGATAAACAGTTGTTCTTATACCAAAGACTTCTGCTTACGGCTTAACCTCTGACTGTTACAAAGTGTTGACAGTGCAGACTCTTTTGAAAAATCTCTTTCACTCTACTGTATCAACAATTACGTGCATTTTTAAATCCATTGTTGAGGAAAATTGTACATGTTCTGATTAAGCAAATTTCCAGTATCACGGTATCATCACATTTTTCATAATAAATCAGATAATATTCTTTTATCATATCACAGGATAGTAGAAATACTGACTGACATTGTAGCAATACATGACCGATACATGTTTGTACTCGATCTCATCTCATCTCATCTCATTATCTCTAGCCGCTTTATCCTGTTCTACAGGGTCGTAGGCAAGCTGGAGCCTATCCCAGCTGACTACGGGCGAAAGGCGGGGTACACCCTGGACAAGTCGCCAGGTCATCACAGGGCTGACACATAGACACAGACAACCATTCACACTCACATTCACACCTACGGTCAATTTAGAGTCACCAGTTAACCTAACCTGCATGTCTTTGGACTGTGGGGGAAACCGGAGCACCCGGAGGAAACCCACACGGACACGGGGAGAACATGCAAACTCCGCACAGAAAGGCCCTCGCCGGCCACGTGGCTCGAATCCGGACCTTCTTCCACTACACCACCGTGCCGCCTGTTTGTACTCGATATATAAAACAATTCAGCTGTATTTATTGATCTGAAATTACAAATAAATAACTTTATTCATCCAAATCATTGTTTTGATCGAAATAAATTTGACTCTTGCAATTTAGAGAATCCTGCTGAAGCCCTCTCTCCATCCCTCGCTCTGTCTCCTCTTTTTTTCTCACTTAATTGAAGCTTGGTGTGTGCGCTACAGCAGCACTGAGAACCCGATCACTGCCAAAGAGATTTCACTGCTGAAATCAGCCACAGGCACTTTGGCTTTGTGCTCTGCTTTATAGCATTCGTCTCCCCTTCTCTCTTTTTTTTCTATTTTCACACTTTTTTCTTTTCTCTCCCTTTTTTTTAACACTTACAAACGTTCCAGATTACTGCTGCCTGGGAGAGGCTTAAGAGGAAGGAAGAAAGACGCACAAGATGAGAACATGTAGAGTCTTCAGGGAATTGAACAGAAAATGACTGGAGAGCTCGTTCAATCAAACCCAGCTTCAGCCTGGGTGCTGCACTACAGCGGTGTTCAACATCAAAAATAATTAGTGACACAAATACAAAAATCACTCAGTAAGTGCAGATAATGTCTTCTCGTCTGTGAGCTTAACAGATTAATTAAAGGATTTATTGTCAGTTTAGTAGAGCAGTGATATCTGCGCATCCTTATGATCTTAAAATATTTAAGACAACAAACGTACCGATTCAGTATTTTCTGACAATGCTGTCTGTCTTATTTTCTCTGCCTGTGTTCAAAAACTGTCTGTCTGTCCATCCAACTATCCCTACAATGCATCTTAACTAAGAGAAAGCATGTTCAAGAACCTGACTCTGTCTGTCTGTCGATCTCCAGCCATCGTATCCACCCCTCTATCTATCTATCTGTCTGTCTGTCTGACAATCCCCTGTCCTTTCCATCATCCATCCATCCATTGGTTTATCTCTATGTCTGTCTGTCTGTCTGTCTGTCTGTCTGTCTGACTCTCTGGCCATTTATCTGCCTGATTGTCCTCAATTTGATTGTCATCACATCATGTTCAGTGTGATTCTCACTCAACCATTTAACAGTGATCTTTGTACTCGCAATATTTTGGGGAACTGTAACTCTGTCTGTCTGTCTGTCTGTCTGTCTGTCTGTCTGTCTGTCTGTCTCCATCCATAGTATCCATCCCTCTATCTATCTAATGGAGGGATGAAGGGAAGGATCTATCTCCCCCATCCTTCCCTTCATCCCTCCATTTATCCATGCAGACATCACTTATCAGTTTATCTGTGTCTCTGTTTGTCTGTCTGACTCTCTGGCCATTTATCTATTTATCTGCCTGATTGTCCTCAATTTGATTGTCATCACATCATGTTCAGTGTGATGCTCACTCGACCATTTATGATCTTTGTGCCAGCAATGTTTTTGGGAACTGTAACTATGTCTGTCTGTCTGTAGAGCTCCATCTATTCATCCTTCTATCTATCTACAGTGCCTTGAAAAAGTATTCATACCCCTTGAACTTTTTCACATTTTTCCACCTTACAACCACGAACTTAAAAGTTTTTTTTATTGAGATTTTACGTGATAGACCAACACAGAGTAGCACATAATTGTGAAGTGAAACGAAAATGATAAATGGTCTTCAGAATTTTAAACAAATAAAAATCTGAAAAATGTGGTGTGCATTAGTATTCAGCCCCCTGTCCTCTGATACCTCTAAATACAATCCAGTGCAATCAGTTGCCTTCAGAAGTCATCTAATTAGTTAATAGAGTCCTACTGTGTGTAATTTACTCTCAGCATAAATACACTTGTTCTGTGAAGGCCTCAGTGGTTTGTTAGAGAACACTGAAGAACAAACAGCATCATGAAGACCAAAGAACTCACCAGACAGGTCAGGGATAAAGTTCTGGAGAAGTTTAAAGCAGGGTTAGGTTATAAAAATATATCCCAAGCTCTGAACATCTCAAGAAGCACTGTTCAATCCATCATTCAAAAATGGAAAAAGTATGGCACAACTGCAAACCTACCAAGACATGGCCGTCCACCTAAACTGACAGAGCGAGCAAGGAGAGCACTGGTCAGAGAAGCAGCCAAGAGGCCCATGATCACTCTGGAGGAGCTGCAGAAATCCACAGCTCAGGTGGGAGAATCTGTGCACAGGACAACTATAAAGGCCAATTTATGCTGACAACGCAGTCCTCGCAGACGGTGTCGCAGATAGCGTCTGCGTAGCCCCCCCACCTTTGCAGACGCTCTGCGCGCACCTCCCAAAAATTGTGACCACCGCAGAAGCCTCGCAGACAGCGTCGCAGACAAGAGGGCTCTGATTGGTCCACTCTACATCTGCTGTACACGCACTTCCGCTTCCCTACTTTCCCAGTTTGGTTTGTTTTCACGACCGCCATTTTTAAAAACACGAGCAAAGATGGAGCAGCATGAAGAGCGGTTGATCGCGGAAGTGAGAAAGTATGGACATCTATACGACTCCAGTTCTAGTCATTATAAGTAACCGGAGGATAAACACTCCACTAACCACACCCACCAACTACTCCTAGCGATTTCGCGACTTCGCGCCCCCTTGCGTTGTAGCGGTGAATAACATCGCGCACGCCTATTACTCCCTGCTCAACGATAAATTACAACTGTCTGCGAAAAGCTGTCTGCGAAAGCCTTGTCGCAAGAGCATGCAGAGGCCTTAAGTCGTACACTCCACAAATCTGGCCTTTTTGGAAGAGTGGCAAGAAGAAAGCCATTGTTGAAAGACAGGCATAAGAAGCCATGTAGGAGACACAGCAAACATGTGGAAGAAGGTGCTTTAGTCAGATGAGACCAAAGTTGAACTTTTTGGCCTAAATGCAAAGTGCTATGTGTGGCGGAAAACTAACACTGCTCATCACCCTGCACACACCATCCCCACTGTGAAACATGGTGGTGGCAGCATCATGCTATGGGGATGCTTTTCTTCAGCAGGGACAGGGAAGCTGGGCAGAGTTGATGGGAAGAGGGCTGGAGCTAAATACAGGGCAATCCTAGAAGAAAACCTGTTGGAGGCTGCAAAAGACTTGAGACTGGGAAGGAGATTCACCTTCCAGCAAGACAATGACCCTAAACATACAGCCAGAGCTACAATGGACTGGTTTAGATCAAAGAATATTCATGTGTTAGAATGGCCCAGTCAAAGTCCAGACCTAAATCCCATTGAGCATCTGTGGCAAGACTTGAAAATTGCTGTTCACAGACGCTCTCCATCCAATCTGGCTGAGCTTGAGCTATTTTGCAAAGAAGAATGGGCAAAAATTTCAGTGTCTAGATGTGCAAAACTGGTAGAGACATACCACAAAAGACTTGCAGCTGTAATTGCAGCAAAAGGTGGCTCTACAAAGTATTGATGCAGGGGGGCTAAATACTAATGCACATCACATTTTTCAGATTTTTATTTGTTTAAAATTTTGAAGACCATTTCTAATTTTCACTTCACAATTATGTGCTACTCTGTGTTGGTCTATCACATAAAATCTCAATAAAAAACTTTTAAGATCGTGGTTGTGGTGGAAAGATGTAAAAACGTTCAAGGGGTATGAATACTTTTTCAAGGCAATCTATCTATCTATCTATCTATCTATCTATCTATCTATCTATCTATCTATCTATCTATCTATCTCCCATCCTTCCCTTCGTCCCTCTGTTTATCCATCCAGACATCAGTTTATCTCTCTGTCTGTCTGTCTGTCTGTCTGTCTGACTGACTCTCTGGCTATCTATCTGTTTATCTGCCTGATTGTCCTCAATTTGATTGTCATCACATCATGTTCAGTGTGATTCTCACTCAACCATTTATGATCTTTGTGCCAGCAATGTTTTTGGGAACCGTAACTATGTCTGTCTGTCGAGCTCCATCCATCCATCCATCCATCCATTCATCCGACATTCCCCCATCCTCCCCTTCATCCCTCCGTTTATCCATCCAGACATCAGTTATCAGTTTATCTGTGTCTCTGTCTGTCTGTCTGTCTGTCTCTCTGGCCATTTATCTATTTATCTGCCTGATTGTCTTTAATTTCATTGTCATAACATCATTTTCAGGATGATGCTCATGCTACCGTTTAAAACTCTTTGTGCCAGCAATATTTTTTGGTAAACTTGACCCTGTCTGTCTGTCTGTCTGTCTGTCGATCTCCATCCATTGTACTCACCCCTCTATCTATCTATCTATCTATCTATCTATCTATCTATCTATCTATCTATCTATCTATCTATCTATCTATCTATCTATCTATCTATCTATCCCCCATCCTTCCCTTCATCCCTCTGTTTATCCATCCAGACATCAGTTATCAGTTTATCAATGTCTTTGTCTGTCTGTCTGTCTGTCTGTCTGTCTGTCTGTCTGTCTGACTGACTCTCTGGCTATCTATCTGTTTATCTGCCTGATTGTCCTCAATTTGATTGTCATCACATCATGTTCAGTGTGATTCTCACTCGACCATTTATGATCTTTGTGCCAGCAATGTTTTTGGGAACCGTAACTATGTCTGTCTGTCGAGCTCCATCCATCCATCCATCCATCCATCCATCCATCCGACATTCCCCCATCCTTCCCTTCATCCCTCCATTTATCCATCCAGACATCAGTAATCAGTGTATCTGTGTCTCTGTCTGTCTGTCTCTCTGGCCATTTATCTATTAATCTGCCTGATTGTCTTCAATTTCATTGTCATCACATCATTTTCAGGATGATGCTCATGCTACCGTTTTTAACTCTTTGTGCCAGCAATGTTTTTTGGTAAACTTGACCCTGTCTGTCTGTCTGTCTGTCTGTCTGTCTGTCTGTAGATCTCCATCCATTGTACTCACCCCTCTATCTATCTATCTATCTATCTATCTATCTATCTATCTATCTATCTATCTATCTATCTATCTATCTATCTATCTATCTATCTATCTATCCCCCATCCTTCCCTTCATCCCTCTGTTTATCCATCCAGACATCAGTTTATCAATGTCCTTTGTCTGTCTGTCTGTCTGTCTGTCTGACTGACTCTCTGGCTATCTATCTGTTTATCTGCCTGATTGTCCTCAATTTGATTGTCATCACATCATGTTCAGTGTGATGCTCACTCGACCATTTATGATCTTTGTGCCAGCAATGTTTTTTGGTAAAATTGACCCTGTCTGTATGTCTGTAGATCTCCATCCATCCATCCATCCATCCATCCATCAGCCTATTTATCTAAGAATGCGTTTTTGTTCTCTTTCAATAACACAATATGAAAACACATCTTCTGACAATACTGTCTGTCTCATAGCCACACAAACACATCTTGTGCTCCAGATTTGTAGTGTTCTTATGACCCGTGTGTGTGTGTGTGTGTGTGTGTGTGTGTGTGTGTGTGTGTGTGCGCACACGTGCACAAATGGAAAAGGTCTCAGGCTGGGCACGGAAGTGGTTGATTAGCTGGGACTTCCAAAGGGGGCTAATTAACATCTGTCACTCAGCAGGAATCAGTGGTGCAGAGTGGCTGAGGTGGCAGTACCATGCTGACAACGCCACTGCCAATTATCTATCAACTCATCAGAGAACTATGTTAAAAAGGACAGATTAGCCATACGGGGGAATTGTATTATCAGTGAAATCACGGATTCAAATTAATACATAGTGGTTCGTTTTTGTGTCTCAGATGTGACGGTACACACCAGTTTACTGACATGGATTCTGTATGTGTGTATATAGTCTACTACAGGCGTAACACAATACCATGTCAGTGCTCTACATAGTCATATCTGTGTTCATATTTACATCCGACATGAATGCGGCCTCAATCAGAAGGGTTTTTTCCCCCTTTATTTATGTTTGTACCTTCCTGTGATATTTTCGAACAAATTAAGTTGATTCTGTCTCCCAAAATATAAGCAAATTAGCAGACTCATTTAAACAACAAAGACCCTGCCCGGGCAGTTATGAACGATGAATGAATGACATTGTATGTTGCTGTTAATGAACATGGTCTTTGTTTCATGAGCTTCTAATTTGTCTGTTCACCAACATGAAGGTCAGATGAAGGACTTTTTTTTTTCTTTGCATCCCACAGGATCCCATTCGCGATGTGCATCTCAAATCTGAAGCAGATGCCCTGAATCCCTTTCTGGGGTGGGGGGATACAGTTGTGCTCATAAGTTTACATACCCTGGCAGAATTTTTGCTTTCTTGGCCTTTTTTCAGAGAATATGAATGATAACACAAAAACTTTTTCCCCACTCATGTTAGTGGTTGGGTGAAGCCATTTATTGATTAACAACTGTGTTTTCTATTTTTAAATCATAATGACAACAAAAAACATCCAAATAACCCTGATCAAAAGTTTACATACCCCAGTTCTTAATACCGTGTATGGTCCCCTCTAACATCAATGACAGCCTGAAGTCTTTTGTGGTAGTTGTGGATGAGGCTCTTTATTTTCTCAGATGGTAAAGCTGCCCATTCTTCTTGGCAAAAAGCCTCCAGTTCCTGTAAATTCCTGGGCTGTCTTGCATGAACTGCACGCTTGAGATCTCTCCAGAGTGGCTCAATGATATTGAGGTCAGGAGACTGAGATGGCCACTCCAGAACCTTCACTTTGTTCTGCTGTAGCCAATGACAGGTCGACTTGGCCTTGTGTTTTGGACCGTTGTCATGTTGGAACGTCCAAGTACGTCCCATGCGCAGCTTCCGGGCTGATGAGTGCAAATTTGCCTCCAGTATTTGCTGATCACGTGCTGCATTCATCTTTCCTTCAACTTTGACCAAGTTTCCTGAGCCTTTGTAGCTCACACATCCCCAAAACATCAGCGATCCGCCTCTGTGCTTTACTGTAGGAATGGTGTTCCTTTCATCATAGGCCTTGTTGACACCTTTCCAAATGTAACGTTTATGGTTGTGGCCAAAAAGTTCAATTTTGGTCTCATCACTCCAAATTACCTTGTTCCAGAAGTTTTGAGGCTTGTCTCTGTGCTGTTTGGCGTAAATTTTTGTTGATTTTCCATTTGTTAATCACAGTTTGAACACTGCTGACTGGCATTATCAATTCCGTGGATATCTTTTTGTATCCCTTTCCTGTTTTATACAGTCCAACTACCTTTTCCCGTAGATCCGTTGACAATTCTTTTGCTTTCCCCATGACTCAGAATCCAGAAACGTCAGTGGCTGGATGAAAGATGCAAGAGTCTGTCTGGATCCCAGAAACTCACTCAGCTTTTATGCACACACACTGATTACAAGCAAACAGATCACAGGTGAGGACGTTACCTTTAGTAGCCATTCAAACCCATTTGTGTCAACTTCTGTGCATGTTATCAGGCCAAAATCACCAAGGTATGTGAACTTTTGATCAGGGTCATTTGGGTAGTTTCTGCTGTCATTATGACTTAAAAAGAGAAAACACAGTCATTTGACAATAAATGGTTTCACCCAACCACTAAGCATGAGTGGAAAAGATGTTTTTGTGTTATCATTCATATTCTCTGAAAAATGGTCAAAGAATCATAGATTCTGCCAGGGTATGTAAACTTATGAGCACAACTGTAGATAGATGGATGGATGGATGCATCGAAATACCTGTATGTGTATCTGTTCAGAACACATAATCTGTTCATTCTCAATAATGCATTCATCTTTGGGCCCATCCCTACTATCGCTTATCCTCTGCCCACTGTGGCCTCAGATTCCTGTCATACCTGTCAACCCTCCCGTTTTTCCCGGGAAATCCCTTATTTTGACTTATTTCCCACTGTCTTCCTGTTTTTTTATTTTCCCGAAAATATCCCGTATTTTCACATTATATAAAAGTCGGTAGGTCCAGAATTCATGACGCGCCTCTGACAGGAGTTTACAGCAGGAAGTCGGGCCATGAATTCACGTCCCCGCCCTCTCCAGTACAGCAGGTGGCAGTCTAGTAATTACACATTGATTTTAATTGCATGTCTGTGAAGAAGACTGTCAGAACCATAGCGCTAGTCTGACCCATAGATTTACATAGAAGACTAGATTCCGGCGGCACGGTGGTGTAGTGGTTAGCGCTGTCGCCTCACAGCAAGAAGGTCCGGGTTCGAGCCCCGTGGCCGGCGAGGGCCTTTCTGTGTGGAGTTTGCATGTTCTCCCCGTGTCCGCGTGGGTTTCCTCCGGGTGCTCCGGTTTCCCCCACAGTCCAAAGACATGCAGGTTAGGTTAACTGGTGACTCTAAAATTGACCGTAGGTGTGAATGTGAGTGTGAATGGTTGTCTGTGTCTATGTGTCAGCCCTGTGATGACCTGGCGACTTGGCCAGGGTGTACCCCGCCTTTCGCCCATAGTCAGCTGGGATAGGCTCTAGCTTGCCTGCGACCCTGTAGAAGGATAAAGCGGCTAGAGATAATGAGATGAGATGAGATGAGATGAGATGAGACTAGATTCCTCACCGCGTATTCCAGAACGTCTGCACAGGGCGGCCATCTTACCACAGACAAGGGGTATGAACATAGACATCCTATGGGTATGAAGACTTACGCAAGCCCAGCCCAGCACTCACATTATGATTTACATGAAATCAAAGTACTGACTTTGATGACAAGATGATGTGTGTGTCTGTTTTAATTGTAGATGTTTATATCAGTATGTTTAGTTTTATTTTAACTGCACATTGGAGCCTAGTCAAATTAAATTTCAATCTTCTGTGCTAACATATATTGACTTTGACATGATAATCAGCTTTGAATGTTCTTTTTGTAAATGTAAAGATATCTTTTTATCCTTGGAAGTATAACCACATGTGATTAATTAAATGCTTTTTTGTCACAAACTACCGTGAGTCGCTGTTACTCTTTTATACTATTACTTACTCGGGCAGTGCATTTGTTATTATGCTATGATGTGAGTGCATTAGGTTTTTGAGGTGGATGAAGTATTTCTGAAGTTTCAGAAGTGAGTAAGCTGTTTATTTAACTTTAGCTTCCCCTACGGCCCTATCACATGTAAAAATATTTTCACTAAAAATTGGAAATAAATTGTATGGTTATTTGTCCTAAGGCCGCAGTTATCCATAAGTATGCAGTGTTAGGCTTCTCACAGCATAGGAATTTCAGCATGCATCCTGTCTTACAGTCTGTAGTAGACTGAAATATTTTCGCCAAGCTATGCGTATTTTTTTTAAACATAAAATGATTATTCATCATTAATATCATAAATACATACTTCCGTTTGTTTGTTTTATATAACAAACCAAACCATTTGAATATCGATTGAAATTTGAGGAAGTTACGGTCATCTGAAAAGTACATATCGCTACCAACACAATGTAATGGGTAAGCCAGCTGTCTGAGGTAAGATGGCCGCCACGTGCGGACGTTCGACTTCGTTGACGGGCAACGGGGACGAGGCATCTAGTCTTCTATGTAAATCTATGGTCTGACCAAGGTCACTGCTCGGAACTTCTCACAAAACTAAAAGATGGTCGTAGTTCTTTCCTCAGGGAGCAAGTTTCAGTAGACGGCGAGGCTAGAGACATGAATAAAGAAAGGACCGAGGCAAAACCAAAAAAGGTGTATTGCCGCTACTTGCCCAAATGGCAGGACGAATTTAATTTTGTGAAGAAAAGTCAGTTCGATTACCGACTTTCTGAAATTTTCTGAAAGTTCGACTTTCCGAAATTTTCCCTTATTTTGAGTTAAAATCTGGGAAATATCCCTTTTATTCAAACCTCAAAGTTGACAGGTATGATTCCTGTTCATGTCTGACAGAACTGGAACCCAGTATAGTCTTCTGAGATGCTTTTCTGCTCACCGCGTTTGTAAAGAGTGGTGATTTGAATTTCTGGAGAGTTTGTGCCCACAGAATTGACTCTCACGGTACATTTGTTGGTTGTTGTTCTCATTATTATTATTATTATTATTATTGCTGTTCTTGTTTTTCACATTGCACCATTCTTTGTAAAGTCTAAAAATCCCAGGATTTCCGCAGTTTCTGAAATACTCAAATCAACCCATCTGGCACCAACGCCAAATCACCGAAATCACGTTTTTCCTCCATTCTGATGTTAGATGTGAGCATTAACGGAAGCTTTTGACCTGTAACTACATGATTTGATGCATCCATTGAGGGATGTCTGTCTGACTTTGCAAAGCTAAACTGTGGTCAGAAAAGAAACTCCATCACCAAAATAATATCTGGTCCTAAAGTGTTTCATATATAGACATGAGTGTTTTACTGGGGAATATGCCACTTGTATTTTTCATATGAGCTACATCCGGGACATTGAGTAACATATTTTCCAATGTCTTCACTTGTAAGGAAATCAATGAACCTGCAAACTCCACACAGAAAGGCCCTCGCCGGCCACGAACCCGGACCTTCTTGCTGTGAGGCAACAGTGCGAACCACTACACCACCGTGCCGCCTGGCTTGAAGATAGGAAGTTTATCTTCTCGTGTTGAAAAACTCATATTTTTCATATGAACTACATCGCAGACCTGAGTGACATATTTCCTGACGTTTCACTCCAGTGATGCCACTCCAAGTGTTTTCCTGCTGACGAGACACTTGTTTTCAAAATGGCGAACCGGTTCAAAATTAAAATTGTTTTGATAAACTTGCGTATTTTTTTTGTGTGGTTGTGTCCATATAATATAAAGAACATTACACAATGGTGCAAAGATATGAAGTTTATCTTCAAGTGGTGAACATATTTCATGAGTGAACGTAGCAGTCAAAAGTTTTCACACCCCTCGTCATTCCTAGGTTTTTCTGTATCGTGACTATTTTCTACATTGTAGAACAATACTGAAGACATCAAAACTGTGAAATAACATATGGAATTATGTGGTAAACAAAAAAAAGTGTTTCAAAAAACAAAATATACTTCACAGTTTAGATTTTTCAAAGTAGCCAGCGTTCACCTTGATAACGCTTTGCGCACTATTGGCATTATCTTAACCAGCTTCATGAGGTAGTCACCTGGAATGCTTTTCAATTAAAAGATGCACCTCATCAAAAGTTAATTAGTGCAATTTCTTGCCTTGTTAATGCGTTTGAGATCAAACAGTAAATAGTAAATAATAAAAATACAGTAAATAGCCCTATTCAACACCACCGCTGTAGTAATCCATACAGTATTATGTCAAGAACCGCTCAGCTAAGTAAAGAGAAACGACATCCATAAAATAAAAAAGTAATGAAAACAATCACAGCTGAGGAACATCTTGCCATGATGTCTGAACATTCCTGACCCATCCCTGTCCACCTAAAGCCAGCCAAAGTTCTTCTGAATCATTTATGAGAAATCTGTTGCTCCTCCCAAGTGACCTAAAGGCATTCATTGAAACCTCAAGATAATATCAGTGAGGGAACATTCTGGAGTGTTTTATTCTGCACACTTGCAAAGAAATGCAAAGAGCTTGCACATGTTGAACCGAACAGGAATTTAAAGAGCAACCATGAGTCATGTGCAGTGGCCTGAAGATCACACTGTCTTCCTACACATCTGTCTCATTTCATCAGCAATCCAACCTTAGCCTAAGGAAGTATCCTCTGTATTTCATAAAAGTATCATCGTGTGTATGTTTTGTTTATGATCACGAGTCAGAAAATTCCCCCAAGCACACAAATTTATAGCGAACTAAAGATTATACATAATTGAGTCTCGATTCTGTGGAAAACACACAACTATGAGTTAATCAAGCACATTTAGTCGAAGATGACGATGGAGAAAAGTTTGGATTGGGTGAGCAGACAGCAGATAATTAACTCAGAAATTACAGTGGTATAATTAGGGGGTGAACCCCTTCTGACTGTATCAGCACAACCCATAATGACTCGTTTATTCATTTTGGTGAGATTAAAAGGAATGAGGAGTGTGGCCTCGGTGAAGGATTTCTCCCACCGCTCATCACAGATGCTACCTGAAGCAACTGCCTCCGTTTAGAGCCCCTGTCATGGAACTCGGCTGGGGTGGGACATGTAATAGCAAAAAGAAAAAAAAAACAGCTGGAGGGAAAAAAAAACCCTTGGTGGTTTGTTGTCTCGACTCTGTTTGGGAAAGAAGACAGGTGGATCGATAAAGCTGTTAAAAATGGTGGGTGTGTACAACAGTGGGATTTGCTTCACTAAAATAGGACGTGGAGTAAATTAGGCGTCTCTATGAATGAAATATATGAGAGTAAGAGATCCCTGATAAATTTATGATTATTGCCATCGTTACTGATATAAATGAAGTTTTAGGCAGACATACAGGGGTTTGAGTGCACATCATGACGGAAATCAAATTGAATGGTATTTCATCTATGACTTACAGTACCACAGCTCACTTTTTAAGCACTTTATATTATTCCCACTCCCATTCCCTTTTATTTCCACTCAACAAGAGAACACAGTTCAGTCGCTGTATTTAAAAGCATTTCAAGGGCTTATGGGTATTGCAAACTAAGACACAAATAAATGATGGCTATTTAGGCTCTTTGTAATGTTTATTGCCTATTTTAATTTGTTACTATTGATCCATCTATCATCTATACTGTTTATCCATCAGGGTCACAGCTTCGTTAGATTTTGAACCATAGCTGTGGGGATTTGTTCCCATTCAGCCAGCAGAGCACAAGACCTCACACGTGACAAGAAAGTCTGCCATGAAGATATGTTTCAGTTCATCCCAAAGGTGCTCATGGGGTTAAAATCAAGGTTCAGGGCTGGCCAGTTCTTCTACACCAACAACACCATGACCATGACCTTCATATTGGTGTTATGGTCAGGTGTCCACATACTTTTGGGTGTATAGTGTATTTTTTGAGGAATCATCGATCAGACTTTTGTACCATATGGTTTTCAGGTTTAATGGTCTCTTACCTGGATGTTGGACTTCTCCAAATGAAGAAACTCCATCCATCTATTATCCATAACCACTTATCCTGTGCAGGGTTGTGGGAAAGCTGGAGCCTATCCCAGCTGACTATGGGCGAGAGGCGGGGTACACCCTGGACAAGTCGCCAGGTCATCGCAGGTCTGACACATAAAGACACACAACCATTCACACTCCCATTCCCACCTATGGTCAATTTAGAGCCACCAGTTAGCCTAACCTGCATGTCTTTGGACTGTGGGAGAACCAGAGCACCCGGAGGAAACCCACACAGACACGGGGAGAACATGCAAACTCCACACAGAAAGGTCCCCGTTGGCCTCTAGGCTCGAACCCAGAACCTTCTTGCTGTGAGCTGACCATGCAAACCACTACACCACCATGCCACAAATGAAGAAACTTCTGAATTTATTCTTTTTATATAATTGTATGCACATACTTTATATTGCTATGCTGTGTGAAACTTACTGTATGATAAGTTTCATGAATGAATGCGCTTAGTCGCTGGCAATTTGCTTCACGAGCAAATATTTAACAGTTATTCCACAAAATCTAGTCGTACATGAGCTGACAGCCGATGAGGCGCGTAGCACTGAGTTGTCTATAAGCCATGTACGATCAGATTGAGTGGAATAACTGTTTTATTCTATCCACGTTCACTGGATTTTGGAAACAGAGCAGTTTTAGTTTTATTTCTTGCAAACTTCATACAAAACATCCGACAAAATCATTTCCGCTTAGAATGTAAACAAACCCGTGAAATGACAATCGCAATTTGTGAAAAACGTTATAATAATTATTCTTGAAAAATAAAAATGTAAAAAAGATACGGTCTTACCATCAAATACTTTCATTCCATATTTTGTTGCTTTTTTTTTGTATTTTTTTTTTCGAGTTGAGTTTTTATTTCATTCTCGGTTGGTTCGGCAACGTGCTCCACCATTTTGTTTTTCTCTACTCATGGTATATGAGCTGATAACCTAGTAGTAGAATAGCCAATCAGGGCGTGCGATTGCTTATATCCAGTGAATGTGGATCGAATAATAATACTTTCAGCTCTAGTGCCATGTGGTTGCTCATGCTAAATAAAAATTCATCATTTCTTTTGCTGAAACAGTCGTTTCAGGTCATGTGGTCCTTTCATTGATTCTCTTGGGTAAGCCTGTTCTTTCTATTTATATCTATCTGTCACAAAATAGTGTGTAAAACCTGTTTGAATCAAATGCAAAATCTCAGTAATATTCATTCTTTATTTTCTTTAATTTTAATACCCACTGTATCTTCATCAGGGTCAGAGTGGATTCAGATCCTGTCCTGGAAACACCAGAGTGAAGTGGGTTTACACCCTGGATGGGATGTCAGGTCATCACTGAGCACCATACGCAAACAAATTGGCACTTAGGGGCAGTTTAGCTTAGTCAGGTCACTTATGCTGTGTTCACACTTATACCGGTACGAAAATGGTATAACTGTATCGATACAAAGTATACCGGTACAGTTTAGTGCATCTGTCCACACTAGCGAGAAATGTTTGCGGTTTTCTTTCACGGTAGTTTAAATGCGCGTGCGCGAAATGTTTCCGTGGTTACTGAATAACTTCCTTCCGAGAATATATGGCATCCGTTATTTCGAGATCTCGAGAAAACAAAACAGTTATTCCATGATCTCGAGAAAACAAAACAATTATTTCATGATCTCAGCTGGATCACTGTATCTCCGTCGGTAGAGACGAAGCCGGGCCAGTCTTCTGTGGAAGTGCCGCGGACTCATCTCATCTCTCATTATCTGTAGCCTCTTTATCCTGTTCTACAGGGTCGCAGGCAAGCTGGAGCCTATCCCAGCTGACTATGGGCGAAAGGCGGGGTACACCCTGGACAAGTCGCCAGGTCATCACAGGGCTGACACATAGACACAGACAACCATTCACACTCACATTCACACCTACGGTCAATTTAGAGTCACCAGTTAACCTAACCTGCATGTCTTTGGACTGTGGGGGAAACCGGAGCACCCGGAGGAAACCCACGCGGACACGGGGAGAACATGCAAACTCCACACAGAAAGGCCCTCGCTGGCCACGGGGCTCAAACCCGGACCTTCTTGCTGTGAGGCGACAGCGCTAACCACTACACTACCGTGCCGCGGACTAATTTTGAAATTATCCCTTATTAAAAGACTTAATGCAATCTCTCCCTGTGTCAACCCCTGATCAAAATATTGCCTTATTAGGTGATCGATTATTCCAGACATTCTAATGACCAAAGTTGCGTCTATACAGAATGAGAAATAGCCCCAAAGTCAGCATATCACAAGTCTCTTGGCGCACCTGAATGAACCATTTCTCAGCTGTTTACTCGAGATCATGAAATAATTGTTTTGTTTTCTCGAGATCTCGAAATAACGGTTTTGTTTTCTCGAGATCTCGAATTAGTTGTGTTGTTTTCTCGAGATCCTGAATTAATTATGTCGTTATCTCGGGATAACAAGGTGAATAAAAAAAAGGATTATATGAAGGGCCTCTCTCGGCTTCCGTACGGATGAAACAACGTGTGTGTGCTTTTTGTTGTCAGTGTACAGTCTGTATTTCTGGTGGTCATTTATTCAGTCGAATCGTATAAAACGCGTGAGGCAGTTGAGAAAGAAACTAACAAATCTCCGTTCTTCACTATTTATTCAGCGAAGACATCGATTGAGGTGTGTGACTTTGCGCATGCGCATTATATTTGTATCGATACAGAGCCGCTTCATCTGTCCACACTACAGCGAAGCGCTACAGTACCGATACCGTACCGGTACGAAACCCATACATTTGTGGGTTTCGTACCTATACAGTTATACCGCTACAGTACCGGTATAGTTGCTAGTGTGGACAGGTGTTGTGGTACGAAAGTAGTTTCGTATCGGTACAAAATCCCTAGTGTGGACAGGGTAATACTGGCATGTTTTTGGGAGGTGAGAGGAAACCAGAGAACCCTGAGGAAACCCAGATGGACACACAGAGCACATGTGAAACTTGACACAGACGGTATCCCAGCTCAGGCTCACGCTAGCCCTCAGAGACTTGTTCATGCTGCTGGCTTATCCAACCTCTTACCCCAGTGAAACAAAACCCAGAATGCATCACTCCACCTCCACAACCTACCGGGCAAACACGTTTTGACAGACGTAAATGTCAAACTTGAACGTCTTGTTCGAAATCTGTGTTTATTCTAACATGTATGAGTGATTTCAAGGTCTTTCATATGACTCAAATGCCTTCTCACTTTAACCTGAACTCTTTTTAACCTTTCATTTGCTCTGGCTTGAATTTGCACTCATTGTAAATGTTAGTTACAACATTTCATCCAGACGAGTATACAATATTTGAACCCCGATCTCGAAAAATAATCAAAACCATAATCCTAATTTATTATAATTATTATAATTACACATAATGATTGTAATCACTGATATAATTCCTTTCATACATCTAAATTGCAGCTCAAAGTGCTTACTAGTGTGTGCAAAACTAGAGCTTGGCGAACTTGAATACATGCAATTGAATAGATACAAATCCATATAAAGCAAAGGATACCCTCACTGGCCACTTTATTAGAAACACCCGCTCATTTATGAGATTATCCAATCGGGAAATTATATAACAGCAGAGCGATGTATGAAATCAGATACAAGTCAAGAGCTTCAAAGATCAGAATGAGAAGAAATGTGATGTCTATGATATCTATGTTGGGTACCACATTGGTTGGTTTGAGTCTTTCAGAAACTGCTGACCTCCTTGGATTTTTTTTTGCACATCGCAGTTTGTGGAGTTTAAAAAAAAAAAAAATGAGTGAGCAGCAGATCTACAGGTGGAAGCGTCTTCCTGATGAGAGAGATCAGAGGAGAATGTGTCGACTCATTAGAGCTGATAGAAATGTACATAACCACTCTTTACAACCATCCTGAACAGAAAAGCATTCATGTCATGCACTCATGGTCCAGAATGTCAAGGGAACATTTCCAACACCGTGTGGAATCTACACCATGAAGACCTGAGGATGTTCTGAGAGCGACATTGGGTAGGATGGTCTTCCTAATAAATTGGCCGGTGGGCATACAGAAACACGAATGTAGATAGTCACAGTAATTGATTACAGTATATATACAGTACCAGTCAAAAGTCTGAACACACTCGTTTATAGCATCCATTCATCCATCCATCCATCCATCCATCCATTTTCTTCCACTTATCTGAAGTCGGGTCGCTGTGGCAGCAGGGTGTTCCAGGTGTCCCTCTCCGTTGGGAATCTCAAGGCACTCCCAGGCCAGATGAGATATATAATCTCTCCAGCATGTTCTGGGTCTACCCCGAGGTCTCCTCCCAGTTAGACGTGCCCAGAAAACGTCTAAAAGAAGGTGCCCAGGAGGCATCCTAATCCGATGCCTGAACCACCTCAGCTGACTCCTTTCCCCCCTCTGAAGAATTGCCACCTTAACATGGTGGAGGGGTTTGGGTATCCCAGTGATCCTGGGAGCTCTGTTGTCAGGGGTATAAGCCCACGGTAGGGTCTCCCAAAGGCAAATTGGTTCCATGGGAGGGGCCAGATGAAGATCGATTCAAGACCCTGATGAAATGGCAAAGAAAGATCTGTAGCACCTAGCCAGGAAGCGAGAAACCAGGGCCTCCTCCTGGAGCCAGACCTGGGAGGGGAGCTTGCCGGCAAGCATCTAGTGGCCGGGCCTTGGCTGATGGGGCCCGGCCAGGCACAGCCCAAAGAAATTACATGGAACCGCCACCATATAGGCTCACCACCTGCAAGGACAGGCACCGGGGTCGGGTGCATTGTGAGTCGGGTGGCAGGCAAAGTGTGTGCTGGGTGTGCTGATCCTCGGCAGCGCAGACATTTATAACACGAGTAACTTTTTTAGTGTGTGCAAATAACATAGTGTGTGTTTTTATTTTCACATGTTAATTTTCATGTGGGGCGGCACGTTGGTGTAGTGGTTAGCGCTGTCACCTCACAGCAAGAAGGTCCGGGTTCGAGCCCCGTGGGCAGCGAGGGCCTTTCTGTGTGGAGTTTGCATGTTCTCCCCGTGTCCGCGTGGGTTTCCTCTGGGTGCTCCGGTTTCCCCCACATTCCAAAGACATGCAGGTTAGGTTAACTGGTGACTCTAAATTGACTGTAGGTGTGAATGTGAGTGTGAATGGTTGTCTGTGTCTATGTGTCAGCCCTGTGATGACCTGGCGACTTGTCCAGGGTGTACCCCGCCTTTCGCCCGTAGTCAGCTGGGATAGGCTCCAGCTTGCCTGCAACCCTGTAGAACAGGATAAAGCGGCTAGAGATAATGAGATGAGATGAATTTTTCACATCATGCATGCATTTTTAGTATTTTTTTTTACACGTGATTAATTTATCATCATGTTTACTTAGTTCACATGACATAACATGATGAAGCTTTTTTATTCATCACATAACCACATGTAGCTACATAAAGCTGCACTATGAAACCTCATGAATATCGGAGTGTGTTCCAGATTTTAGGAGCATTCAAAGAGCCTGCTTTCTCACTGCTTTTTTCTATTGCTTGTTTCTTCGTTTGCTTTTTATTTTCGCACATTCAGGGAGTCATCACAGGTGACCTTCAAACTTTATTTGGAACACAGCCTGTCAGGCATTCAGAGGTGTATGAAGTTGCCAAGCCATTACGAGCTTCAAGAACAGCAAAAGTGTAAATGAAAGCGTCTACTAAAACACGTGGGCTGTTCTCACATAATCCTTTCTGGTTTGTGTAATCTGTGTTGATTCCATTTTTAAATAATCAAGGACACAAAGATGCTACTAGCCTCGGCAATGGGAGAGAGGATTAAACTTGTGCTATATTCCGAAAGAAAAAACAAAAAACGACAGCCGTAGTGACATGATCACTGTCGTTTTAAATGTCAGCGGAGGATGAAGTCATGTTAAAGATATTTACACTGCCTTGCATAAATATTCACCGTCCTTCAACATGGCTGCTTGTCTGAGTAATCTCCTCTTTAACTGGTCACTGACTTTTGGTGCCTCAGCAGAGTTGCATTGCCATATTCTTTCTATATTTAAAAAAAAAAGATTTTAAATGATTAAAAGTATGCACTATTTAATAGTTATTCTAAGAAATAGAGTCGTACATGAGCTGATAGCTGACGATACGCATAGCATGAGTCGGCTATAAGCCATGTATGACAAGATTGAGTGGAATAACTATTTTATTCTATCCGGATTTTGAGAAACCGAGCATTTTTATTTGTATTTTTTGCAAATTCGATAAATAAAAACTTTATACAAAACGTCCAACAAAATCATTGTAAACAAACCGGTGAAATGACAGTCGCAATTTGTGAAAGATGAGATGATAATAATAATAATAATAATAATAATAATAACTCTTGAAAAGTTAAAAAAAGATACGTTCTTACCATCAAATACTTTCAATCCACATGTAGTTGTTTGTTTGTTTGTTTGTTTTTTTGTATTTTTGGAGTTTTGTTTTCAAGTAGAGTTTTTATTTCATCCTCAGTTGGTTCAGCAACACACGCTCTGCCATTTTGTTTTTCTCTACTCACAGTATATAAGCTGATATCCTAGTAGTACGGTAGAGTAGCCACTCAGAGCATGCGATTGCTCATATCCGGTGACTGTAGATAGAATATTTGTTTATAGTCAACCCTGATTCGTATTTTTCCAGAACTTTCTTAAGAAGAAAAACTTTATTCTTTACACATACACTTGTGAAATTCCTCTCTGCATTTAACCCATCTGAAGCAGTGAACACACACCTACACTACCGTTCAAAAGTTTGGGGTCACCCAGATAATTTTGTGTTTTCCATGAAAAGTCACACTTTTATTTACCACCATAAGTTGTAAAATGAATAGAAAATATAGTCAAGACATTTTTCTGGCCATTTTGAGCATTTAATCGACCCCACAAATGTGATGCTCCAGAAACTCAATCTGCTCAAAGGAAGGTCAGTTTTATAGCTTCTCTAAAGAGCTAAACTGTTTTCAGCTGTGCTAACATGATTGTACAAGGGTTTTCTAATCATCCATTAGCCTTCTGAGGCAATGAGCAAACACAATGTACCATTAGAACACTGGAGTGATAGTTGCTGGAAATGGGCCTTTATACACCTATGGAGATATTGCACCAAAAACCAGACATTTGCAGCTAGAATAGTCATTTACCACATTAGCAATGTATAGAGTGTATTTCTGATTAGTTTAAAGTGATCTTCATTGAAAAGAACAGTGCTTTTCTTTCAAAAATAAGGACATTTCAAAGTGACCCCAAATTTTTGAACGGTGTTCACAACACCATGCTAACAGTGTTCAGGGAGCAGATGGGGGTTAGATGCCTTGCTCAAGGCACCCCCATGTTAACCTAACCGCATGCCTTTGGACTGTGGGGGAAACCGGAACACCCGGAGGAAACCCACACAGACACGGGGAGAACATGCAAACTCCACATGGAAAAGCCTCCGTTGACCGCTGGGCTCAAACCCAGAACCTTCTTGCTGTGAACAGTGCTGACCACTACACCACCGTGCTGCCGAGGGACTTCTTCAGGACTTCTTTTAACCATTGCTTGGTCTTTTGTTTGTATAGGTATGTTCATTTTAAAAAAAAAATCAGTCACTTTCCAGGAACAGGTATATTTTTTGCATCATGTGATGTGATCTCAGGGCGGCACGGTGGTGTAGTGGTTAGCGCTGTCGCCTCACAGCAAGAAGGTCCTGGGTTCGAGCCCCGGGGCCGGCGAGGGCCTTTCTGTGCGGAGTTTGCATGTTCTCCGCGTGGGTTTCCTCCAGGTGCTCCGGTTTCCCCCCACAGTCCAAAGACATGCAGGTTAGGTTAACTGGTGACTCTAAATTGACCGTAGGTGTGAATGTGAGTGTGAATGGTTGTCTGTGTCTATGTGTCAGCCCTGTGATGACCTGGCGACTTGTCCAGGGTGTACCCCGCCTTTCGCCCGTAGTCAGCTGGGATAGGCTCCAGCTTGCCTGCGACCCTGTAGAAGGATAAAGCGGCTAGAGATAATGTGATGTGTGATGTGATGTGATCTCAATACACCTGAAAACAGGTGTATTGAGATCATATGACACACAGGTTGACTATTTAATTATGTGACCTTTGATGCCAACTGGCTGCACCAGAAGTATTTTAGGGGTTTTACAGTAGGACAGGGTGAATACTTTTGCAATGATAACTTTTCACATTTGCTTGCTTGCTTGATTATTTAAACAATTTTACAGAC
Organism: Neoarius graeffei; assembly: GCF_027579695.1. Taxonomy (NCBI): domain Eukaryota; kingdom Metazoa; phylum Chordata; class Actinopteri; order Siluriformes; family Ariidae; genus Neoarius; species Neoarius graeffei. Next base: position 16,506,705 of record NC_083576.1, on the reverse strand, counting down.
AACAGTAGTGGGTCAAAGGTTAAAGGAGAACTGAAGTCATTTTTAAACTTGCTTTATTTCTTAATTAACATGTTATTCAATTACATTTTAGGTTTTAGTAACCTTACATCGTGACTCATATTGGCAACTAATTGCAATTAAATATTATACTTATCAGCCTATTCGGTTTTTAGCCATGCTGAATTTAGCTCGTTTGGTCCACAGCAGGGGTCGCTTATCCGCGTGATCTTCACGAGACTTGTGCGAGACTTTGAAACGTGAAGTGTCAGCCAGGTGTCAGTGCTGCCATTTTGAAAACTGTTTTCCAAACGAAATCTTGCACAAAAACGAGTTTAAATGACGACCTACTTTTTTCAAACTTTCCCGATTGCTATCAAAACAAACAAAACTTCCAGCTTGATTACATCAGCATTCGAAAGAGGGCGTGCGCATCTTTTGACAATGTTAGCAGATGTTGGTTGCTTTGATTTCCACTGTACGTTTTACTTCCGTCCTACGATGTCTCGCACAGGTCTCGGCGAATCTCGTTTACGGGCATTGCTTTGACATATGGACTGATATATTACAGAGCATATTTCAAACACTCATAACTTGCTATAGCAGTGACAAAATAGCTATCAAAAATGCATTCCTATATTTAATAAAATGAGATAAATAGAATTTTGATCATAAAAAAATTGCCTTCAGTTCTCCTTTAAGGCTCCGGTTTACTGGTCAGGCGGTCAGGGTTCAAGGCCCAGCACTGCCAAGCTGCTGCTGCTGGGCCATTGAGCAAAGCTCTATCTGCTTATTGCATCACAGCAATTTTCTGTTTGCTCTGGTTTCCTCATGAGGCAAACTCGTCTCATCTCGTCTCGTCTCGTCTTCTTCCACTTATCCGGGACCGGGTCGCGGAGGCAGCAGTCTAAGCATGGAAGCCCAAACTTCCCTTTCCCCAGATACCTTGGCCAGCTCCTCGGGAAGAACACTGAGGCGTTCCCAGGCCAGCCGAGAGACATAGTCCCTCCAGCATGTCCTGGGTCTTCCCCAGGGCCTCCTCCCGGGGGGACATGCCTGGAACACCTCCCCAGGGAGGCATCCAGGAGGCATCTGAAAAAGATGCCCGAGCCACCTCAGCTGATTCCTCTCGATGTGGAGGAGCAGCGGCTCTACTCCGAGCTCCTCCTGAGTGACTGTGCTTCTCGCCCTATCTCTAAGGGAGCGCCCAGCCACCCTGCGAAGGAAACTCATTTCGGCCTCTTGTATCCACGATCTTGTTCTTTCTGTCATTACCCAAAGCTCATGACCATAGGTGAGAGTCGGAACGTAGATCAACCGGTAAATTGAGAGCTTCGCCTTTTGACTCAGCTCCTTCTTCACCACGATGGACTGGTAAAGCGACCGCATCACTGCGGAGGCTGCACCGATCTGCCTGTCGATCTCACGCTCCATCCTTCCCTCACTCGTGAACAAGATCCCGAGATACTTAAACTCCTCCACTTGAGGCAGGACTTCTCCACCAACCTGGAGAGGGCAAGCCACCCTTTTCTGGTCGAGAACCATGGCCTCGGACTTGGAGGCGCTGATTCTCATCCCAGCCGCTTCACACTCGACTGCAAACCACCCCAGTGCATGCTGAAGGTCCTGGTTTGAAGAAGCCAACAGGACAACATCATCCGCAAAAAGCAGAGATGAAATCCTGTGGTTCCCAAACAGGATTCCTTCCGGCCCCTGGCTGCGCCTAGAAATTCTGTCCATAAAAATTATGAACAGAACCGGTGACAAAGGGCAGCCCTGCTGGAGTCCAACATGCACTGGGAACAGGTCTGACTTACTGCCGGCAATGCGAACCAGACTCCTGCTCCATTCGTACAGGGACTGGACAGCCCTTAGCAAAGAGCCCCAAACCCCATACTCCCGAAGCACCCCCCACAGAATACCACGGGGGACACGGTCGAATGCCTTCTCCAGATCCACAAAGCACATGTGGACTGGTTGGGCAAACTCCCATGAACCCTCGAGCACCCTATGAAGGGTATAGAGCTGGTCCAGTGTTCCGCGACCAGGACGAAAACCGCATTGTTCCTCCTGGATCCGAGGTTCGACTATTGGTCGAATTCTCCTCTCCAGTACCCTGGAGTAAACTTTCCCTGCGAGGCTGAGAAGTGTGATTCCCCTATAATTGGAGCACACTCTCCGGTCCCCTTTCTTAAAAAGAGGGACCACCACCCCAGTCTGCCACTCCAGAGGCACTGTCCCCGACCGCCACGCGATGTTGCAGAGGCGTGTCAACCAAGACAGCCCCACAACATCCAGAGACTTGAGATACTCAGGGCGGATCTCATCCACCCCCGGTGCCTTGCCACCGAGGAGCTTGCAAACCACCTCAGTGACTTTGGCTTGGGTAATGGACGAGTCCACCTCTGAGTCCTCAGCCTCAGTCTCCTCAGTGGAAGACATGACGGTGGGATTGAGGAGATCCTCAAAATATTCCTTCCACCGCCCGACAATGTCCCCAGTCGAGGTCAACAGCTCCCCACCCGCACTGTAAACAGTGTTGGCAGAGTACTGCTTCCCCCTCCTGAGGCGCCGGATGGTTTGCCAGAATTTCTTCGAGGCCGACCGATAGTCCTTCTCCATGGCCTCCCCGAACTCCTCCCAGTTCCGAGTTTTTGCCTCCGCAACTGCCCGAGCTGCAGCATGCCTGGCCTGCCGATACCCGTCAGCTGCCTCAGGAGTCCCGGAGGTCAACATGGCCCGATAGGCCTCCTTCTTCAGCTTGACGGCATCCCTTACTTCCGGTGTCCACCACCGGGTTCGGGGATTGCCGCCATGACAGGCACCAGAGACCTTGCGGCCACAGCTCCGAACAGCTGTGTCCACAATGGAGGTAGAGAACATGGTCCACTCAAACTCAATGTCCCCTGCCTCCCTCGGAAGCTGGGAAAAGCTCTCCAGGAGGTGGGAGTTAAAGACCTCCCCAACAGAGTGCTCGGCCAGACGTTCCCAGCAGACCCTCACCATACGTTTGGGCCTGCCAGGTCTGTCCAGCTTCCTCCTCCGCCAGCGGATCCAACTCACCACCAGGTGGTGATCAGTTGACAGCTCAGCCCCTCTCTTCACCCGAGTGTCCAAGACATAGGGCCGGAGATCAGATGAAACGACTACAAAGTCGATCATCGACCTCCGACCTAAGGTGTCCTGGTGCCACGTACACTTATGGACACCCCTATGCTCGAACATGGTGTTCATTATGGACAAACCGTGACTAGCACAGAAGTCCAATAACAAAACACCACTCGGGTTCAGATCGGGGAGGCCGTTCCTCCCAACCACCCCCCTCCAGGTGTCACTGTCGTTGCCCACGTGAGCATTGAAGTCCCCCAGTAGCACAATGGAGTCCCCAGTCTGAGCACCCCTCAGTACCTCTCCCAGGGACTCCAAGAAGGCCGGATACTCTATACTGCTATTTGGCCCGTAGGCACAAACAACAGCAAGAGCCCTCTCCCCAATCCGAAGGCGCAGAGAGGCTACCCTCTCGTTCACTGGGGTAAACTTCAACACATGGCAGCTGAGCTGGGGAGCTATAAGCAAGCCCACACCAGCCCGCCACCTCTCACCACGGGCGACTCCAGAGAAGTGGAAAGTCCAGCCCCTCTCGAGGAGCTGGGTTCCAGAGCCCAAGCTGTGCGTGGAGGTGAGCCCGACTATCTCTAGCCGGTACCTCTCAACCTCCCGCACAAGCTCAGGCTCTTTCCCCCCCAGCGAAGTGACATTCCATGTCCCAACAGCCAGCCGCTGTGTCTGGGGATCAGGTCGTCGAGGACCCTGCCTTCGACTGCCACCCAATCCACACTGCACCAATCCCCTACTGCTACCTCTGTGGGTGGTGAACCCACAGGAGGTCGGGCCCACGTCACCTCTTCAGGCTAAGCCCGGCCGGGCCCCATGGGCAAAGGCCCGGCCACCAAGCACTCGCATACGAGCCCCAACCCCAGGCCTGGCTCCAGGGTGGGGCCCCGGCTGCGTCATACCGGGCGACGTCACGGTCCTTGCTTTTTTCTCCATAGGGGTTTTTGGTGAACTGCTCTTGGTCTGGCCTGTCACCTAGGACCTGTCTGCCTTGGGAAACCCTGACAGGGGCATAATGCCCCCGACAACATAGCTCCTAGGATCATTCAAGCACACAAACCCCTCCACCACAATAATGCTGCTTTTCCACTACCAACGCGGCTGAGTTGGGCTGAGCCGTGCCGTGCTGAGTTAGGCTGAGTCGAGCTGAGTGGGGCTGTTGGAGTTGCATTTCGACTACCACCACGCTGAACCGTGCTGGCTGGAAGTGGGTGGACACATTGGGTGGAGTTAGCGAAAGTGGGTGGACATCGCGTGATGTCGTTAAGCGGTGCAAACAGTGACATTAGTGATCTTTTAAGCGGTAGTCTCATGACCCGGATAGTAAACAATAAACATGGAGGACATGGAGTCGTTAGTGTTGCTGGTCTTGGTGCTGTGGCTTGTTGTCACCGACAATGCCAACAGATACTGGCAAGCGAGTATAGATGAGGCGAGGCGCATAAGGCTCCAGAAATTCTCGTAATTCGTAATTCTTCTTCTTCCAGGTTTACGGTGTTTACAGATCCCAGCGTGCTCACAGGGCGTGTGTGGGCATGTGAGGACACTCCTCCTCACCAATCAGTGCACAGGAGAGTGTCTCCTCACGCCCCTAGCCTCACTCAGCTCGGTTTGGCTCGCTTCAGCCCCACTCCAAAACCGTGCGAGTTTTGGGTGCTAAGCAGGGCTGAAGCGAGCTGAGTCGTGCTGTTTTGAGATAGTCGAAACGCGAGCCGTGTCGGGCTGAAGTGAGCTGAAGCGAGCTGAAGTGAGCTGAAAAAGGGTAGTGGAAAAGGGCCAAAAGGTGGCAGTTCTAGGAGGGGAGGCAAACTTGCTACTCCAAATTGCCCATAGGTGTGAATGTGAGTAGAATTTGTGTTAGACCTGCGATTGGTGACATGTCCAAGATGTATCCTGCCTCTTGGGTTTGGTTCCCATCCAGCCGTTACCTGCCATGAATGAATTTTGCATGTTTTTGGGAGGTGAGAGGAAACCAGAGAACCCTGAGGAAACCCAGATGGACACACAGAGCACATGTGAAACTTGACACAGACGGCATCCCAACTCAGGCTCACACTAGCCCTCAGAGACTTGTTCATGCTGCTGGCTTATCCAACCTCTTACCCCAGTGAAACAAAACCCAGAATGCATCACTCCACCTCCACAACCTACCGGGCAAACACATTTTGACAGACGTAAATGTCAAACTTGAACGTCTTGTTCGAAATCTGTGTTTATTCTAACGTGTATGAGTGATTTCAAGGTCTTTCATATGACTCAAATGCCGTCTCACTTTAACCTGAACTCTTTTTAACCTTTCATTTGCTCTGGCTTGAATTTGCACTCATTGTAAATGTTAGTTACAACATTTCATCCAGACGAGGATACAATAATTGAACCCTGATCTCGAAAAATAATGAAAACCATAATCCTAATTTATTATAATTATTATAATCACACATAATGATTGTAATCACTGATATAATTCCTTTCATACATCTAAATTGCAGCTCAAAGTGCTTACTAGTGTGTGCAAAACTAGAGCTTGGCGAACTTGAATACATGTAATTGAATAGATACAAATCCATATAAAGCAAAGGATACCCTCACTGGCCACTTTATTAGAAATACAGTGTTGTTTGAAAGTTTGTGAACCCTTTAGAATTTTCTATATTTCTGCATAAATATGACCTAAAACATCATCAGATTTTCATACAAGTCCTAAAAGTAGATAAAGAGAACCCAGTTAAACAAATGAGACAAAAATATTATACTTGGTCATTTATTTATTGAGGAAAATGATCCAATATTGCATATCTGTGAGTGGCAAAAGTATGTGAACCTCTAGGATTAGCAGTTAATTGGAAGGTGAAATTAGAGTCAGGTGTTTTCAATCAGTGGGATGACAATCAGGTGTGAGTGGGCGCCCTGTTTTATTTAAAGAACAGGAATCTATCAAAGTCTGATCTTCACAACACATGTTTGTGGAAGTGTATCATGGCATGAACAAAGGAGATTTCTGAGGTCCTTAGAAAAAGCGTTGTTGATGCTCATCAGGCTGGAAAAGGTTACAAAACCATCTCTAAAGAGTTTGGACTCCACCAATCCACAGTCAGACAGATTCTGTACAAATGAAGGAAATTCAAGACCATTGTTACCCTCCCCAGGAGTGGTCGACCAACAAAGATCACTCCAAGAGCAAGGCGTGTAATAGTCGGTGAGGTCACAAAGGACCCCAGGGTAACTTCGAAGCAACTGAAGGCCTCTCTTATATTGGCTAATGTTAATGTTCATGAGTCCATCATCAGGAGAACACTGAACAACAATGGTGTGCATGGCAGGGTTGCAAGGAGAAAGCCACTGCTCTCCAAAAAGAACATTGCTGCTCGTCCGCAGTTTGCTAAAGATCATGTGGACAAGCCAGAAAGCTATTGGAAAAATGTTTTGTGGACGGATGAGACCAAAATAGAACTTGTTGGTTTAAATGAGAAGCATTATGTTTGGAGAAAGAAAAATGCTACATTCCAGCATAAGAAGCTTATCCCATCTGTGAAACATGGTGGTGGTAATATCATGGTTTGGGCCTGTTTTGCTGCATCTGGGCCAGGACGGCTTGCCATCATTGATGGATCAATGAATTCTGAATTATACCAGCGAATTCTAAAGGAAAATGTCAGGATATCTCTCCATGAACTGAATCTCAAGAGAAGGTGGGTCATGCAGCAAGACAACGACCCTAAGCACACAAGTCGTTCTACCAAAGAATGGTTAAAGAAGGATAAAGTTTAATGCTTTGGAATGGCCAAGTCAAAGTCCTGACCTTAATCCAACTGAAATGTTGTGGAAGGACCTGAAGCGAGCAGTTAATGTGAGAAAACCCACCAACATCCCAGAGTTGAAGCTGTTCTGTACGGACGAATGGGCTAAAATTCCTCCAAGCCGGTGTGCAGGACTGATCAACAGTTACCGCAAACGTTTAGTTGCAGTTATTGCTGCACAAGGGGGTCACACCGGATACTGAAAGCAAAGGTTCACATACTTTTGCCACTCACAGATCATTTTCCTCAATAAATAAATGACCAAGTATAATATTTTTGTCTCATTTGTTTAACTGGGTTCTCTTTATCTACTTTTAGGACTTGTGTGAAAATCTGATAATGTTTTAGGTCATATTTATGCAGAAATATAGAAAATTCTAAAGGGGTCACAAACTTTCAAGCACCACTGTACCTGCTCATTTATGAGATTATCCAATTGGGAAATTATATAACAGCAGAACCACGTATGAAATCAGATACAGGTCAAGAGCTTCAAACATCCAAAGGAGAGGAAATATGATCTCCATGATATGGATTTTGGTGCCAGATTGATTGGTTTGAGTCTTTCAGGAACTGCTGATCTCCTTGGATTTTTGCACATGGGTTTCCTCCGGGAGCTCTGGTTTCCTCCGACAGTCCAAAGATATGTCGATTAGGCCAACTTGTGTGAATGTCTGTGTCTCTTTATTAACCCTGAGATAGATTGACAACATGTCCAGGGTGTACCCTGAATCTTGCTCAATGTCAGCTGGGATTGGTTCCAGCCCACCCATACCCACAATGGATTTTGGAGGCTATTTTGATATTTAGCTTCTTTCCCATATTGCATCTTGACTAAAGCCATCATTGTCCCAACACTGCTGTCTGGTGCAGAAACTTGGACCACCTACAAAAGACATATTAAGCTCTTGGAGAGATACTAACAGCGCTGCCTGAGAAGTATTCTCCGAGTGACGTGGCAAGACAAATGCACCAACATCAACGTACTAGAGCAGTGTCAGCTGACTAGTACTGAAGCTACCATTATGAAGCACTGCCTCTGCTGGGTTGGACATCTGGTGTGCATGAGTGACACCAGGCTCCCAAAGAAAGTTTTCTACTCTGAACTACCGGAGGGAACTCGCAAGGTTGGCGCCCCAAAGAAAGGTTACAAGGATGAGCTGAAGTACACCCTGAAGAAGTGCGGCATAGATCCAAAGAACTGGGAAGCTCTCGCAGTGGACCCCAAGAAGTGGCGAAGAGCGTGCATGACGGAGTCCTCCACTTTGAGACTCAGCGAGTGGCCCAAGAAACCTCTGAAAGAGAAAAAAGGAAGGCAGCAGCAAATAAGACAGCTGACATCACAGGAGGCCATGTGCGTCCACAGTGTGGCCGTGCTTGCTGAGATCACATTGGCCTCCTCTCTCATCTGCGGACACATAAGAAGTAAAATCATCATGGCGCCTTACTTGAATCTAGTGGCAGCGACGACGACGACAACAACGACGACGATTGACTATTATGTGCATATTCATATAATCCCAATTAAGTCCATTTTAGTTCCAGATTGTAACCCTCCAAAATGTGGACAAGTTCAGGGGTGGAGTGTCTGATGGGATAAGGGGATAAGGTGTTGGGGTGGTGAATAGTTCTGCAAGGCACTATAGGTGATAGAAAATGAAATATTATCTCATCTCATTATCTCTAGCTGCTTTATCCTGTTCTACAGGGTCGCAGGCAAGCTGGAGCCTATCCCAGCTGACTACGGGCGAAAGGCGGGGTACACCCTGGACAAGTCGCCAGGTCATCACAGGGCTGACACATAGACAACCATTCACACTCACATTCACACCTACGGTCAATTTAGAGTCACCAGTTAACCTAACCTGCATGTCTTTGGACTGTGGGGGAAACCGGAACACCCGGAGGAAACCCACACGGACACGGGGAGAACATGCAAACTCCACACAGAAAGGCCTTCGCCGGCCACGGGGCTCGAACCCGGACCTTCTTGCTGTGAGGCGACAGCGCTAACCACTACACCACCGTGCCGCCCTGAAATATTATCACACAAAAAAATATTCTTTCATGGAGTGCCCATAAAATAAATTCCTTGCACATCATATTTATTATTGCTTGCCAGTTCCATGAGGTGAAAAGTGTCATTTTCCCTTTTTGCTGTTTCTTTATTGTCAAAACCAAGGTGACAAGGGCAGGCATGACAGTGTATCAGTGTGAGCTATTGTTAGCTCCAGCAGTATCTTCTACTACTGCTACCTGACCAATGTGAAATTCATCAGCGACGCATCCATTTGTGTAACGCGTGGGAAGTCATTCTACCTCAGAAATTTATCTCTCCAAGCCCTTCGTGTTATTTCAAGGCAAGATTAATATCAGCTTTGCCGTCTCTGCTGTGAATTATAAGCGGGCGTCCTCAGGCAATGTGCAATATGCAAAAGAGAGAAAAAAAGAGATGTGTGCTTTTGTAATATACCACATGAACCATAACAGACATGCTATACGCAGCTCATCAAACTGTTATGATGTCAACAACAAACATATGCAGGCCTGTGTTGTGGCCTGTTTTCTAGCAACATGGCCTTTATAGAAGCCAGCTGAACATTTGTATCAGGAAGTAAAGGGAGTAGACAGGTTCCTGACAGCATGCTCGTGTGTGTAATGCTTCCGTTATGCCCTCAGAGAAATTAACGCATAAGAGTTTCCTTCGAACATATTAAAGAAGCGCAGCTGTCTGTGATCAAAGTCATATTTTCAGTGTTTTGATCATAGCAGTCGTAGATCGACGAGAAAATATTGGTATAAATATCATACAAAGGTCCTTCTTCCATTTCAGTTAACATGATGGAAATGTTACTAAAACTGGATAAATGCATGAGTACTTATTTTTACGAGTAGGCCAGTAATTCAAAAAGTCGTTGATCGGTGGCCTTTTCCATAGTTAAATCAAAAACTGTTTTATTCATGCAGTGAAGAAATTGTGAGATCAATAACCAGCAACATACAGCCTACAAAATACATTTACAGCTGTTATAAATGCTCAAAATGATAAACCTGTGTAGTATATTACACCAATTAAGGATGTATCAGTCCTTAAAATGGGCTAACGTGCAAGGGAAGGTGGCTCAGCGGAAATAAACTCAACAAAAATAAAAACTTTACACTCGTTTCAAAGTCAATAATTTGAACATTTTGGAAAATAGGTTTGAAATAACGATTGTATACAATTATCTTGTCATTAAAGATGCTATAGCATACAGATCATGTTTGTCATGGAATCGGTTCCACCAGAAATGCGACGACAATGTCCATGATCAAAAACTGTGAGTCACAACTTAATGCAGAGCAGAGCGCAGGCGATTTCGAATTATTTGGGCAGTCACTCGACCTCCAAACAATTCATTCCCAGTGGATGTGGCAGTGACAAACCGATTACGCAAATGACGTAAGACAATCTGTCGGTCTTCCGCGTGTGACGTCACACGTGGTCGACCAAGACGGGAGCGGTCGGCTGTGGTGCCAGTTTGACGGAGATGTGTCTGGAGATTATGGATGGTCTGTCGACTGCATCCCATAACCCTCGCAACGTCAGTGACGGATGTTCCCGTATTCAGCATGCCAATGGCACGTTCACGCTGAATGTTTGACAGTCGTGGCATTGCAAATTAATGAATAATTAACCATAAAACCTTGTTTTTCTGAGATGACACTCTACTCTGCTACCGTGAGATCAATTGCACGTATATCAATAGGTCACGTCACTTGTGTCACGTGGAAACGTGATTTTAGCGTGCAGTGCTCTCGCACGTGCTACGTAGGCCCGACCAGTAGAATGAATGTGTGACGTAATGCCCTTGACAATGCATTTAACCATAATCACAACAAGAACTCTTTCAAGAAAAGTTTCTAAACACTATTTGAAAAATAATGAGTGTCAAGTTTTTATTTTTGCTGAGTATAGTTGATTCTGGAACTGAGTGCGTGCATCATGGGAGCTCGTGTCCATCAACAGACTCCTTCTCACTATGATTAAGAAGCATGTTATTGCACAATAGACACATTTTTTTCTCATTAAAATTATACCATTTTGCATGAATAACTAGGGTGGCACGGTGGTGTAGTGGTTAGCACTGTTGCCTCACAGCAAGAAGGGCCTGGGTTCAAGCCCAGTCGCCAACTGGGGCCTTTCTGTGTGGAGTTTGCATGTTCGCTCCGGTTTCCCCCACAGTCCAAAGACATGCAGGTTAGGCTAATTGGTGGCTCTAAATTGACCGTAGGTGTGGGTGTGAATGGTTGTTTGTCTCTATGTGTCAGCCCTGTGATGACCTGGCGACTTGTCCAGGGTGTACCCCGCCTCTCGGCCATAGTCAGCTGGGATAGGCTCCAGCTTGCCTGCGACCCTGCACAGGATAAGCGGTTACGGATAATGGATGGATGAATATCTCAGTGGAAAGTTTATTAGGAACACTATACTAATACCATCTGTTTGCTCTCAAAACAGCCTCATTTATTCATGTCATGAATTCCACAAAATGTTGGAAACATTCCTTTGAGATTCTGGTCCATGTTAACATGATTGCATCATGTAATTCGTGTAGATTTTTCAGGGGCTCTACAAGCCCAGTTCCAAAAAAGTTGGGACACTGTGTAAAACATAAATAGAAACAGAATGTGAAGATTTGCAAATCACGGAACCCCTATAGTTCACTGAAAATGTTACAAAGACAACATATCAAATGTTGAAACTGTGAAATGTTCTTGATTTTTGAAAAATATATGTTCATTTTGGATCTGATGTCAGTAACAAGCCGCTTAGGTGACCCTAAGCACTCAAAAAAAAAGAGTGTTGACTGAAATTGTTAAAGGTCATCATTTCTGAACGTTTCATTGAGAAAATGTTAAATGTGGATTGAAACATTTGGGATTGCAAACATTTTGTCATAACTGCATTGTTTCTAGTTTTATACAATAGAAAGTCATGCTTGAGCTGACATTTAGTTTGTTTTTCATTAGACAGAAACAGCTTCGATAACTTCCTAAAATGATCACGACATCGTTTTTTGACGAGTTCAATTTAGGTTAGTTAATTAATTAAGTACTAAATAAATACTACAACAACTTTGATAGTAAGTTGATCATTTTCATGACAGCTGTAATACAATTAAAAACTAATCATAACAGTGTGGATTTCCTCTGGCTTCTCGACTGTCCCAAAACATCATGGTAGGCAGACTGTCCATCTATCCATCCATTATCTCTAGCCGCTTTATCCTGTTCTACAGGGTCACAGGCAAGCTGGAGCCTATCCCAGCTGACTGTGAGCAAGAGGCGGGGTACACCCTGGACAAGTCGCCAGATCATGGCAGGGCTGACACATAGACACAGACAACCATTCACACTCACATTCACACCTACGGTCAATTTAGAGCCACCAATTAACCTAACCTGCATGTCTTTGGACTGTGGGGGAAACCGGAGCACCCGGAGGAAACCCACACGGACATGGGGAGAACATCCACACAGAAAGGCCCTCGCCGGCCGCTCGGCTTGAACCCAGGACCTTCTTGCTGTGAGGCGACAGTGCTAACCACTACACCACCATGGGTAGGCGGACTGGCTGTGACGGACTGGCTGTGACAAACTGGCTGAATGAGTGTCTGAACATGTGTGTGTGTGTGTATATGGTAGGCTGCTATGGCCTGACATTCCATCCAGGGTTTCAACCATACTGTATTTCAAGCTCATGTCCAGTGTTCCTGGATGCATGAATGAACAAATAAACAACAAAATCATAAGAATTAATATATTGTCAGAAACAAATAATAAATCATATTTTATCAAGTATCTTCTTCTTCTTTTGGCTGCTCCTGATTCGGGGTCGCCACAGCGGATCTTTCATCTCCATTGCTCCCTGTCTACCACACCTGCCACTTTCATGTCCTCTCTCACCACATCCATGTATCTCCTCTTTGGCCTTCCTTGTTTTCGTTTGCCTGACAGCTCCATCCTCAACATTCTCCTTCCAACACGCTCTGCATCTCTTCTCAGGATGTCCTCATACCATCTCCGTCTCATCTCTCTTCGCTTGATTCCCAAGCTCTCCACATGCGCTGTCCCTCTGATGTACTCGTTCCTTATCCTGTCCAACCTTAACATCCTCAACTCCGCCACCTCCAACTTTGCCTCCTGTCTCTTCGTTAAGGGTACGGTCTCCAATCCATACATCACAGCTGGTCTGACTACGGTCTTATACATCTTACCTTTCACTTTTGCTGGGACTTTCCTATCACAAATGACTCCCGAGATCCTTCTCCACCCTGCCTGCACTCTCTAAATCTCACCTCGGCCCCCATTTTCCTGCAGGTACTTGAATTCACCAACTTTCTTTGCATCTTCACTTCACTCTCATCCCCATTCTCATTGATGCACATGTATTCTGTTTTGCTCCTGCGCGTTCCAATGCATATTTTATCAATAATAATAATAATAATAATAATAATAATAATAAATTCAAAAACATAAGGTCCAAAATTATTATTATTACGGGTTGTTTTACAATCAGGGTACAAAGTTTGTGTCACAGGGGTCCAAAATTCAAATTGATTCAAACTGGTTCTTGTACCAGTTTTTAAGTGAAGGACAAGTTAAAGAACAGATTTCAGGTAATGTTTTGACGTGTGTATGATAGTTTTGTG